>NW_013952611.1:495784-505185 GCF_001266775.1 Austrofundulus limnaeus
TATATGTATATATATATCGCCAAGGGCGAGCAAGACATTGACTCACTGATCCACACCACCAGGATCTACAGCACTGACATTGGGATGTCATTCGGACTAGAGAAGTGTGGTCAGATGGTTACAAAGAGAGGGAAGGTCATCTGCACAGAAGGGGTCTCACTCCCAGAGGGAACAATAGCAGACATAGAGTACAGCTACAAGTACCTAGGAATACCACAAGAAAATGGCAACCTCAATGAGGTCACAAGGAAAGGAGCCACACACAGCCAAATACCTCCAACAAATAAGGCAAGTCCTGAGAAGCCAGCTCAATGGCAAGAACAAGATCCGTGCAATAAACAGCTATGCCTTAYCAGTAATCAGATACCCTGCCGGAATAATTAGCTGGCCAATGGAAGAAATGAAGGCCACGGATGTTAAGACTCGGAAGCTACTAACCATGCATGGAGGGTTCCACCCCAAATCCAGCACCCTGAGACTGTACACAAGCCGTAAGGAAGGAGGCAGGGGACTAGTGAGTGTGAGAGCCACTGTCCAGGATGAAACATCCAAGATCCATAAATACATCAAGGACAAAGCCTCAACGGACGATGTGCTCAGYGAATGTCTCMGGCAATGGGGAACAGAAGAYGAGGTGCTAGAGGTACCATCATGGGAGAACAAGCCCCTACATGGGATGTACCAYCGACAAATAACTGAAGTGGCTGATATCAGGAAATCCTACCAATGGCTGAAAAAAGCTGGATTCAAGAATAGCGCAGAGGCACTTATCGTAGCTGCACAGGAACAGGCCCTAAACACCAGAGCAATAGAGGCTCAGATCTACCACACCAGAAAAGACCCAAGATGTAGGTTGTGCAAGGAGGCCCCTGAGACAGTCCAGCACATAACAGCAGGGTGCAAGATGCTGGCAGGGAAAGCGTACATGGAACGACCTAACCAAGTGGCGGGCATAGTGTACAGGAACATCTGTGCAGAATATGGACTGGGAGCCCCAAGATCGAAGTGGGGAACACCCCCAAAGGTGGTGGAGAATGACCGAGCTAAGATCCTGTGGGACTTCCAGATCCAGACAGACAAGATGGTAATGGCGAACCAACCGGACATTGTGGTGGTGGATAAAGAACAGAGGAAAGCCGTTGTGGTGGATGTCGCAATACCAAGTGACCACAACATCAGGAAAAAGGAGCATGAGAAACTGGAGAAATACCAGGGCCTCAGAAAGGAATTGGAAAAGACCCGGAAGGTGAAGACCACAGTGGTGCCTGTGGTCATCGGGGCCCTCGGGGCAGTCAACCCCAAACTGGAGCAGTGGCTAAAACAGATCCCAGGAASMAMADCAGAYATCTCAGTCCAGAAATGTGCAGTTCTAGGCACAGCTAAGATACTGCGCAGAACCCTCAAGCTCCCAGGCCTCTGGTAGAGGACCCGAGCTCAGAGGATGAAAGAGACCACCCGCGGAGGGTGAGAAGGGAATTTTTTTTAATTTTATATATTCTTGTTGTAAAGAGATGGCTAGAGTTATCTATCAAAACCCCATTTCTCTTTTTCTTCTTCCTTTGTATTAGGTGCAGGAAGCCAGGTCTTGTGTTTCAGGCCTTCATTGTCAAGATCCAGGAAGGTTTCATTTCAGCTAAAAATCACAATGAGTGAGATTTCAGCTGAAAGCTAAACTGTTTTTCTCATACCCCATGGTCATGTGCACAATGGTTTAGTGAGGCTTATTGTTGCAATGAACACCACCTCTTCCCCACTAACAAGAGCAGTTTCCTCATAGAGGAAGCAGGTAATTTAAAATATATATATTTTCTACCCACTATTATTTCTGAAATACGGTGCCTGTCCAGGTACAATGAATAAGAAAAATGTTGTGGCCACAAGATAATTTTCAGCAGCTATGTCACTTTGTGAAAGATATAAACAATGTTATATATGTTGTTTTTGTGTTTACCCGTTCGAAGTTACCACACACTTATTATTTTACTAAAATAGTACAATTATTACTTGGTGTATGTTTAATCTAAACAGCTCATCTTTCATGGAAGGCTATGAAATGGCAATGAACACCCTAGGTGTGTGTCAGGAAACTGATTTTTCACTGTGTTTATGAATGTAACGTAACTTCAACTCCTTCCAGAACAAAGGCATGGCATGAAAGAGGAGCCTGTTCCTAGTGTTTTTTTTTTTTTTGGACAATTACAACTCCAGGTATCAACTGTGTTGTATAGCTGCAGCATAAAGTATTACTTCATGCCAAACTGCAAGTGACTGAAATATGCCATTCATTCTTATATTAATAACATAAAATGAATTCAAACGTGTCCACGTTAATAATCAAGTCTGAATTGAAATGACTGGAATAATTATTGCTTGGAAAAACATTATTTATCTCATGCAATAATGCATGGCCTCAAGATTTTTTTTTATTCAATGTCAACGGCCTCAGTACCGAAATAATAAATACTAATAAAAAATATTCAAAATAGTGTTCCAGTAAAACAAACCTTTTGTTCTTGAAGTTGGGCTTTCACCACTTTGACCTCTGATGATGGAGGTTTTTGATTGGCTGTGAGCTCTTCTATCTCACTGACCCACGTAACCAAAGCTCCCAGGTTCTGAAGAAATGTTTCAGAATCTGTGGACACATTCCTGAGCGGCGAGGCAGATGTCATTTGCTGAGAAAAATACAAATATGAAATACAAGCTAGTGGATTAGATAATGAAAATGAAATTAAAAAATGAATGATGAAATCAAAATAAGTATAGATGATTAATTATACTGCTTCAACATGAAGAGTAGAAAACATGAAGAAGAACTCGCCCAGAGGACCTACTGGTACTTTTTTATTTTTTATATTTTTTGAGTAGAAAACATACCATCCACTTGTCCAAACTAGAATCTTGGCTCGACTTTGAACATTCAACACTTTGGAGCTGCAAAGTAAAGAAATCCAGTGACATGTTAGTTAATAAATTGATGTTGTAGACACACCAACTATCATGTAATGTGGACAAATGATTGAAAGAAATGAAGGTTAGAATTGAAAGTTCAGATGAAACAAAAACAAACTGAAATGAAAAGTCGATGAGATTTTTTATGTTTAAAAATCAGTAGTTCAACCTCAGCCAGCTCCTCTGCAACACCATTCAGCACTCTAACAGTTCTGGTGACTATGGGGTTTCCTCCTTTATCTCCTGGTGGATGTTCTGTTACTTCCACAATTTCTGTAACAATTGTCTCTGTGACCTCAGTCACTTCTGTGACCTCACGTGATGCCACGGTCTTCCAGGACCAGGGGCTTCCTTCTCTGGAGTCTCTTCTCTGGAAGCTACCCCTCCTGTCTGCAGCATTCTTGTCCAAGTGAGCCAGGGGAGATCTGGCAAACTCCGGAGGCACTGTCCTCCTTGTAAGTGTCCCATTTCGGGAGGTTTTTATTGGAGAAGGGCTGTTGTGCCAAGCATTTTCCAGAGTACTGCTACTCCTAATTGTAGACGCTGGAGAGCTCTGAAAGAGTTTACTTGAAATGGGAGTATGAACACTCTCCTCACTTTTATTTTCAATTTCTTGTTCCTCCTTTTCTCTTTCCACCTCTATTTTCTTGTTTCCATCCTCCCCATCTTTGTCTTTAAAATCCTCTTCATTCTTGGCTGCCTCGTGTTGCTCAGCAGGCTGCCACTCCTTCCGTCGCTGGTAGCAGTCCTTTAAGAAGCCCTCATCTGTCCTCACATGTTTGGATTTCTGGCCTAGGCAGCTAGGCCGGCTGATGAGGTTACCCATAATCCTTTAGCCCATAGGCTAGTGAAGTTAGAGATGAGGTAAGGCCCCTTGGCCATTCACACGGATGATATCTCAGCTACCTAAAATAAAACAAGGGGGCTCAGAGTCATCATGCAATTAGAAAATAGTTCATTTGAAAAAATAAAAAATAAAAAATAAAAAACGTTTTGGCCAGCTGTGGCTGAGTGGGTAAGGGAGTTGTACTTTAAACCAAGTTGGCGGTTCAATTCCCCACTATTCAGTAACATGTCAAAGTATCCCTGGGCAAGACACTGAACCCCCACTGTCTCTGATGTGTGTCCTATCAGTGTATGAGTGTGATCTAAATTCTATAGATTATTAGAGAATAGATAGACTGATTCACCTGTTTTATCTTTGTAGAAATCTAATAGGGTTTAAAAATAAATTTCGTGTTTGTTTGCCTTATTACGTGTTTGTAACCAGACAAAAAATGCCCCAATACAATGAATGTTTGAATGTGAAGCCCTGGAACTAGGAAGTGTTGTTACCCATAACAACTTCTTCAGAATCTGACCCCACCTACTAAGTTTGACATCACTGGGGGGGAACATTGTCCTGCTCCAGAGTCAAATCCTCTTGACATAATTCTTTTTTATYTAKTTATTTATTTATTTATTTATTTATTTATTTATTTATTTATTTATTTATTTATTTATTTATTTATTTATTTATTACATTCTGTAACTGTGTGTTGAAAACAGTGGGGTGCGAATGTTTGGGCACCCTTGTTAATTTTCCAGATTTACCTTTATAAATCATTGATTGTTTGGATAAAAAAATATATGTTAAATACAGTATATCATATAGGGGACAAACACAGTGGTATTTGAGAAGAGAAATGAAGTTTATTTCATTTGCAGAAAGTGTGAAACAATTGGTTAAACAAAATTAGGCAGGTGCATAAATTTGGGCACAAAAAAACACCTTAACTCAAAATTTAGTAGATACTCCTTTCGCAGACATAACAGCCTCTAAATGCTTCCTATAGCTTCTAAAGAGAGTCGGGATTGTGGCTGAAGGTATTTTAGACCATTCTTCTTTACAAAACATCTCTAGTTCATTCAGGTTTGATGGTTTCCTAGCATGGATAGCTCTTTTTAAGGGACACCACAGATTTTAAATAATATTCAGATCTGGGTACTGAGATGGCCATTCCAGAATGTTGTACTTGTTCCTCTGTATGAATGTCTTAGTAGATTTTGAGCATTTAGGGTGGTTGTCTTGTTGGAAGATCCAGCCCCGGAGCAGCTTCAGCTTTGTCACTGATTCCTGGATATTGGTCCCCAGAATCTGCTGATATTGATTGGAATCCATGTGTCCCTCAACTTTAACAAGATTCCCAGTCCCTGTACTGGCCACACAGCCTCACAGCATGATGGAACCACCACCACATTTTACTGTAGGTAGCAGGTGTTTTTCTTGGAGCGCTGTGTTTTTTTCCCTCCATGCATAACGGCCCTTGTTAGGCCCTATTTTAGTTTCATCAGTTCACAGCACCTTATTCCAAAATGAAGCTAACTTGTCCAAATGTGCTTTAGCATATATCAAGCGGCTCTGTCTGTGATGTGGGTGGAGAAAAGGCTTCCTCTGCATCACTCTCCCATAAAGCATCTCCTTGTGTAAAGTGTGCTGAATAGTCCAACGATGCACAGTGACTCCATCAGCAGCAAGATGACATTGTTGTTCTTTGTTGCTGGTCTGTGGGTTGACTCTGACTGTTCTCAACATCCTTCGCTTCTGTTTATTCCAGATTTTTCCTGGTCTGTCATGTTGAGCCTTGACTTGAACTGTGCCTGTGGTCCTCCATTTTCTCACGTTTCTCACAGTGGAGACTGAAAGCTGAAATCTCTGAGATAGCTTTCTGTACCCTTCCCCTAAACCATGACAGTGAACAATCATTGTTTTCAGCTCATTTGAAAGTTGTTTTGAGACTCACATGCTGCAACTCTTCAGAGAAGATGCAAAGAGGAGAAAAACTTACAAGTGCCCCCCCCAAATACCCTTTCTCATAACTGGAGTCACCTGTGTATGAAGGTCAAGGGTCACTAAACTTACCAAACCAAATTTGAGTTCCAATAATTACCGGTAGTTCTGAAGGTTTTGAAATCAATAAATTGACAACAGTGCCCAAATTTATGCACCTGACTAATTTTGTTTAACCAATTATTGCACACTTTCTGTAAATCATATGAACTTCATTTCACTTCTCAAATAGCACTGTGTTTGTCCCCTATTTGATATATTTAACTGATTTTTTTAATCAAAAAAATCAATGATTTCTAAAGGTAAATCAGGAAAAATTAACAAGGCTACCCAAACCTACGCACCCCACTGTATGTGTTCAGGCATGTAACTACTTATACTGTACACTTCCTGCTCTGGGTGACCATAGCATCCAGCCATCTAGACCAGTCTGTACATAAAATCATCAAATTAATCGCAGAAATAATCACACAATAGTTTATAACACTAATACTGTATCATGTTTCTTCAGAGTGCTGTGTGAATGTGTTGATGAATGGGTAAATGAGGACACAGATTGTAGTGTAAAGAGCATTGTGTATCCTGGTTGGATAGAAAAGTGTTATATAAGTACAGACAATTTACCATTTTAATATTCAAAATGTTCTTTATGATCGTCACTCGGTCAATGCCAAATCTCCAGAATAGTACCATAATTAGAAATGATTGTTTCATATCTTTCATGTGCAAAACTTTGGCCCACTGTTCCATTGGCATTAAAAGATCACAGGAACTTACAAAACAGCAATTTAGCCAAGCTCTTCCCATAATTTTTATTCAAGCACATGCGCACCCACACACACAAACACACACACACACACACACACACACACACACACACACACACACACACACACACACACACACACCCCAACCCACCCCACCCCCGCTATCCCACATCAACTGCATTATCAGGGGCTTCAAAATCAATGTGACAGGCTTGTCAGGAACCCCAGTGTTGAGACTGGCACAGAAAAAAACAGAGGCAAACAGCCAACTCTTTCTGTAACTCAGCTTGGACTAGTCCTGGGAAAACTCCTTTGGGATCTGATCAAGTATGGTAGCCATAAAATTTAGATATTGCCTAATTTTTTTCTAGGTTGTCAACAAGAGGGATGAATGAAAAAACAACAGAATTGGCTAGGTAAACAAAAATAATTAGCAAACTTTGTGACTCAGGTACTTGTTGATAAATGCTTTTGCTTGTAGGTCAGCAATTTCAGTCTGTAGGACTATTTTAATTACATCCCACAAGTAGGCCTGCCACAGTAATTTTTGCTGGATGATAAATTGCAATGAGCAATAAATTTGTTTGGAGACACATGCACACCTATGGAAGTTCATGAAATTTATTTACATAAAAAAAGATATCAATTGACCTGGATCTGAGACTGGGAAAACAACACACAACAGTTGCTGAAGCTGTAGAACTGCTTCTCACCTCATCCATTTATCCTGGAAATGTGCTTTTAACACCATCCAGCCAGAACTTCTGTGGGACAAGCTGGAGCTCTCTGGAGTGGACCACCACATGTCCCAGTGGATACTGGACTACCTCATGGATTGTCCACAGTGCTTGAGTACACAGGGCTGTGTCTTGGACACGCTGGTCTGCAGCACGGGGGCCCCGTCTAATTTCATCTTGACAGTCTGGTACAGTAATTATTACTCTTATTTTTATTTTATTCTATATTTATTTTTATTGTTATTACTACAGTTGATGATGTCACATAGCAATATACTGTTTCTGTGGATTGATGTATGTACAGTATCTGCTGCTGCTATTACATCTGAATTTCCCTGCGTGGACAATAAAGGCTGTTTCTATTCTATTCTATTCTATTCTATTCTATTCTATTCTATTCTATTCTATTCTATTCTAATGTCTTCCTCTTGCTTCATAAAATAAATGGTCACCCTTACGCAATTTATGAAACAGTATAATATACATAAAGTTATGGACAGACTGGGAGAAGAGCTCATTAAAACAACACACAACAACAGCTACTAAAACTGTAACACCCCTACCCACCTCCAGCCAAGCCGGCATGATTTATTCTTTATCTGTCTTCCTCTAGCTTCATAAAATAATTGCAGTCACCTGCACGCTGCTTACAAAGTTTAGTAAATTTACATAGTGTAAAAAAACAACTCTTGGCAAACCCATGATTTGGCACAGTGCCCTGAGGACATCCTGAGGCATCGCAACTTAAAAGAAGGTGGGGCTCTAATGCTACAGAAGTTAACTTACAAGACCATGCACCTGGCAAATATCTGATGGGAGAATTACCTCCTGCCTTTGTTAAGGAGTAGAAAAGAGAGGGAAACAGAGACAACAAACAAGCAGGAAAATTAAAATTATCGACCCCATTTTAATTTATCAAATGCACAAGCAAATTGTTGCAGAGCTACAGTAAGATGTTGCAGTTGTGTTGGCTGATTAAAATCTGCTGGACATGCAACTGGCTTATACGTTGCCTGAGGTTAGACAAAGAAACTCTGCACCAACAGAAAATTTCCCTAAGTGCTACTGCCAAAGTCCCCCCTAAATTTGAATGAAATCAAATTTTGTTGTATAATTATAACACAAATTAAAATCTATAATAAAAACAAGTAACTCAATGATCCAAATGTGACCCACTTTGATATCATCACTCCATGTGCATTAGGAATTACTTACATCATGCATGTCTGCTGAGCAGATGATGCAGTCCAGAGGTCCACGGGGGAGTACAGATCAGAGTAGTGCCCAAACAAAGCCTCTGCCTCAGGATCAATGATTACCCAGTTAGCTCAGATCACTGGCCTGCAGTCTCTAGAGGAGAGCAGAGGGTCTGTGCCCATCAGCTAACAATTTAGCTGTGTCTGGTTACTATAACACATGTGAGGCCATTTACTGAATTTCACAGTTTTCTCTACATTGATCTCACGACATACACAGAGACATAGTAAGCAGTATACATATGCAGTGATTTAGGAATGAGAGAGTATTCCATTTAAATACATTGTACACAGGTATGTTCTGTTTCATGATGTGAAATAAACCCATCCTATTGCTGATATAAAGAAAGCGAAAACAATGGCAACTCAGTAATTCTAGAACTGCTCTTTGTACAAAACACATAAGTATAGAGTTACAATACAGTGACCTACATTTGTTTAAAGCAAAAACAAACCAGACAAACTTTCTCATCAAGATGTTGTGTTTTACACTTCTTAATACTCCTATAGCTTAATATTACTACTAGAAAGAGAATAAGGGAACCACTCCATTAACTCATATTCCAAATGGCTGACCCATTCCACCACTTAACCTATTGCAGAAGGCCTCTCCTGAGCAGCCTTTTCTCTGCTTTCAGTGTGATTTATGACTCCAGTTCATTCTGGGATTAATTGGATTATGGCAGTGGTATAGCAAGATAAATTTGAAATGTAAAGTGCTAAAATAATCAGAAGAAGTTTATTTTCCTGCTGATATAGTCCTCCAGGACTCAGAGGAAGAAACAACCAAAGAAAGAAAGAAAGAAAGAAAGAAAGAAAGAAAGGAAGGAAGAAAGAAAGAAAGAAAGAAAGAAAGAAA
>NW_013952611.1:505206-524217 GCF_001266775.1 Austrofundulus limnaeus
AGAAAGAAAGAAAGAAAGAAAGAAAGAAAGAAAGAAAGAAAGAAAGAAAGAAAGACTTTATTTCTGAAGATGTTTCACTTTTCTTCCCAGGAGCTTTCTCAATTCAAAACTGGAGAGTGTGGAGTTTCAAGCTTTCAATTTTAATCTTTACACCAATATTTTAACTATAATTTCACTTTTTACAACAAGTTTTTGTTTTACTGTTTATTGTTCAGTTCTAATCTAATTCTCAGTATGAACAAACCTGGTATGGTAAATGGACTGTATATTTTCTATTCAGCCAGGATACTGAAAGTGCCCAGGGACATTTCAACATATGGCAGTGGAATCACACCACCAGCATTAGAGGAATACCTCTTCTATCATATTTCGCCACTCATATCTATATGAATATTCACAGGTTTAAACTGATATTTTTTTACAATATGACATTTTAAAAAATGTGTTTAATTTATCCATTCATATATGGGTGGACTTGTAATTAAAAGCAAAACCACACTGCAAAAATTGTTCATCAAATCAATCTTCATCACACCAAACCAACCAATCTTATATCCAGTCATAAAGTATTTTTGATCTTGTTTGACACTGATGTACTACACAAGAGCAGAATGTGTTTGATTATTATTCCTGTTAGACTGGACATTTCCTTATTTCAAGAAGTACTACCAAGTACAAACACCTTATTTCTCTGGCAGATTATTTCCCTTAATTTGAAAACTATTATCTAGTTTTTTGTTTGTTTGTTTGTTTGTTTTTTAATAGATTTTTTTCATTTTCATGTATTATTCACACCAGTCTCTTAATGTTGTCCTATGGTTGTCTGTTGGACTCTCTTAGAAGAGGTTCTGAAGTAGTAATCACTGTAGTGGTCCCTAATCAAAACTGACAGCTGTGCATTTACCCATGAGACTCATAACATTTAAAGGTGGGTATAGTACAAGGTCAGATGTTCTTTGTTTTGTTTTATAAAGGGTCCTATGAATAAGTAACCTAAAGCCACTGTAAGGAAAATGTGAGCAGGGTTCCTCTCAGTTTCTAATAGTTAATGAAAATAATAGTTTGATGAAATAAAACACTATAAAAACAAGAACAAACTTTTTAATTAAATAAAAAAATACTTACATTACATTACGTATGGTCCATTCACACTGATGTTTCTACCGGAATACTTCACCTTTTGCAGAAATTTTAGTTTTTAATGCAGTTAAAAATGTATATTTGTCCCTATCAGAATATATTTCCTCTCATATGATTTCCTGGTTTAGTGAGTGACCAGCCAACACTAAACCCAGCCTCTCTTTCTGGTCCTATTCTGAGGTTATGGCAGTTTTGGCGGTTAGAGCTTCACATGAATTACACTTACCTCGAAGTCGAACTGAACCCAGCAGCATGAGTAAAGGAATCCAGCTAACGCTCAATCACTATTCAAAAGGAAGAGAAAGGGGGGAAAAATCCGTCTTTGTTTGAGCATCCTTTGAACGGCCTCTGAGCTCCAACATCCCAAATTATAGGTTCCTCCCAAACAAACACATGCAAACACCCTCGGTGTACACTCAGTCGTCCACTCATTTACACACAGTCACTTACAAACACACTTTCTAAACACACTCATACATGTACTGATAATTCATGCTTTTCCGTTGCCCACAGTCACAGACAAACAATGTCCCCTTCTCCCCTCAGTGTACCCTTCCCCTCCCCTCTCTTCACTCCACTTCTCCTCCCACCAGCTCTGGTCCTCTCCCTTTCTTCTTTGTTGTGGGAGCTGTGATAGAGGAATTTCTTCCTTGTTAACGCACCGATGGGATAGTGCACCCAGATGAAGACAATATATTCCAACGGCTCGGTTGAACTCCCACAGTTCTCAGCCAAGAGCAGTTTTAACAGGGAGGTCTCATTGAACCCGATCCATGTAACACCACAGCGGTTGGATTCTCACTTACACTGCCATTCAGGTTGTTGCTGTACCAGGCAGCTAAGCAGTAAAGTGCCCTCTTTACCTTCCTCCAGCCTTTTTTTTTTTTGGTTCCGCATTCTCCCCCGTCCTCATCCAAGAAAGCCCCTCCTCTGTGGCTCAGAAACTTTGTGTTGCCTCTGCTTGAAAAATGGGCTGGGGGTTGACAAAATAAATAAAAAAGAGAGTTTTCTAAAGACCCCTGGGCTGCCCTCGAAACATTCACATGTTAAGTGACAGCTGCCTCCATTCCCTTTCTGAATGGCAAAAGAGAAGTGCAGTCTACAAAAGGAGGCTCCCACACCCACCCTACAATCCACCCAGTCGCACATTCACACTGTACCCCCCTGCAGTCCCCAATTCCCCATTCATAGTCAGTACAGCAGTCTCCACAGCAGCAACAAACGACAATTAATTACTGTAAAACATCTCAGATTACTTTTCAACTTGCTTCCAGCCATTTCAGCTCAAGCCTTTAAACAATGAGCAAAGAAGAAGAAGAAAAAAACAGAGAGCAATGGTAAGATAATTCAGTTCTTTTTGTGATGTTGGCATGGGAAACCAAACGAAGAACCTCTATTGTGAATTTCTGTAACGTACAATAAAAGAAGCAACAATATTTGCCTAAGAAATGTCATACACCAAGCAAATTATAGGCCAGCACTGTTAAAAAGTATGTACTCAGAATTTTAGATTTTTTTATCTGAATTCCAATTTATGAAATTTCAGGAATTTAGGTATCAATTTTTGTAAAATATAATGGAAATAATATTTAACATGCAGTATTTCTAGAAATTATGCTATTTTCAGGGGCTCAGTAACACAAACATGCATTCACATGACTGAGCTCCCGCTTACCTTCTTTAATTTTTCATGCCTGTCTTCAGTCAACCAAATAATCAGCATTTGACATATCCATCAGCTGCACTCACTCATACAACATACATCTGCACACATTTCTTTCTAACTCACATGCATACAGAAAACCATCAGTATCAGTACTTTTGAAATACGAACAAAGTTTCTTTTTCTGCTTAGTTTGTATATGCATACACTACCGGTTGAAGGTTTTAGAATACCCAAATTTTTCTATTTTTTTGTTGGATATTCAAGCAGCTCAAGTCCAATGGACAGCTTGAAGGTGCACAAAGGTAAATGCTGAACAGCCAGAAGTCAAAAAATGTAAGATTACTCAAAACTGAAAGTCAACTTTTCTGTTAAGTCCAGTGTCCTCCATCATCACAACACACAGAAAAACTGGTGGAAACTCTGACAGGAAGAGGTGTGGCAGACCCAATATGAGAGCAGCATTGTTTATATATAAACAATTTAATGTTCCATTTCTCTTATAAGCTCAATTTAGAGACAATCTAATGAATAGCAAAATCAAAGGAAAAAGGCAGTTGTAAATTCCTGTCACTGCGTGCAGTCTTGGTGAGCAAACAGACTTGGATGACCCTGAAGGGTCAAGCTCTTTAACCTTTTGAGGGCTTCACGGTCATTATACATTAGTGTTATTTTTCAACTTATAGTCCATATTTAAAAAAAAACCTTAATATTATTACATATTTTTGACCCATTATATCTAAATGAGGATTAAGTCAAATTTGGTTAAAATGACCTAACTACTGGCTTTAAAAGCTACATTTTGACATCTGGTTCATTCTGATATCATAAGCTTATCTAGAGATATGACTTAATTAGTCTTGTTGGTTACGATGATACCTTACTGTTTGGTCTGAATCCTAATTTTATGTAAATTTATTGAGAATTTTTGATGTCAATATAAAGAGGAAACCTCAAATATTTTTTGTATATTAAAAATTCCCTGTTGGAAAGAAATAAAAACACTGCTAGCTCACAGGGAAAATTTTTAAATTGTAAAATGTTTTTCCTTAAAATCAGGTTTTTTGTTGCTACTGCTCAAAAATTGCTTCAAAAAATGTTTTAGGATTATATTTTAGACAGTTCATTCAAATGATACATTGATAAGCCAATAATTCATTGTATTTGGACAAAATGCAATTTTTGCACACTTTTAAATCAAAACCCTATATCTGCCTATTTCTCCACATTCCATTTTTGGACCTTATCCTCATTTCGATGTGATGGGTCACATTTATGTGTATTCAGCTGTGAGGACATGGGAAAAAATCAGTGATATACTGCATACTGTAGTGTTGACAAATTTCATCCATTTATATTTGATTTAGGGAACTCTCGTAAAGAGTGAAAGAGTAAAAAGGTGTTACAAAGGTATTTTGAAAAAGTAACTGCCAAATTCAGAACTTGACTGTTAAGCCTGTAGGACAATCCCCAAACACTTTGACCTCCCTATCAACCCTGCCTTTATCTGAAAGAGGCTGGCAGTAGTAAAGCACCACTTTGCCAGAAAATCATTGGTGAAAACCATGACACCTTATTCCTACTCTGGGCATCCTACAACCTCCTTTTCACTAAGTAATTTGATTGTCAAACCAAAGTTTCCCTTTTACTAGAAGACACACAGAGATGCACAGTTCACACAGTTCCTAAAGAAATATTGGTGACATGGTTGAAAAAATGGCTACTTTTCCGGCTTGCGCAACATTAGCTCAAAAAAATATTGTTTTAATCTGCAGTGCTTTCATGCTTGAAAAGTGATTCTGTGCATTAATTTCCTAACACTGAATGTTTGCTTTTAAATTAACACAATGCACATTTTTGATCAATTGGAAATGAACATATTTTCACATATCCCGTGTAAAAAAGGACCAAGGGGAAAAAATTAGCTTAACTGGCTTGTTTACCCCTCCCTGGACTCTGTGCTGCCTTGTGATTAAATAAGACCTCTGTGGCTCGATCACTAAACATGGTAATTAGACCTCTTCACAAGAAATGAAAGAAGAGGGGTTTCCTTTTTTAGGGTCAAACTAGAAGCACCATTCAACATGCCTGCTACCATTTATCACCAAAAGAGATTGCCTCCAAGAAGAGCGGATAAAAGGCTGAAGGGCTTCCCCACAGGGTTTTTTAAGTCCTGTATTGCTGCTTGGATACTAGAAGTCACAGTCATGGATGCAAGAACATTTGCTAATTTGGGAATTGAGGAGTTAAATAATATTAGCAACATTGAATTTGATTCAGTGGCTCACATGGAAAACAGGATTTACAGCCATATGTCTGCATTTTTTACTGAGAATAGGGAGAAAGGGGCAATAAAAGAAAAGTCCCCGTTGTCAATATTCATTGAAGAGTGTGTGGGGAAAAAACCTAAGATTTGGGATTTTAAACATATTAAAAGATAAAAATCCATTTGTCTCACCAAGTTAGATAAAGCAATAATGCTGGCATAGGAATTGACAGAGTTTCAATAGCCTTGTTTCCATCCAATTTTAATACGAATTTTGAGCAAATTTTTAAAATTTCGCAAAAAGGAAAAAAAATGAAGAATGCGAATCAGACGTGTTTCCATCAACTGGCTTGAAGCGAATCAATAATGTCAGACACATGCGTGTAGTAAACAGGAAGTAAAAGATGCATCTCAGGAAAATGGAAAGAAGTTATCAGGATCGTGTTGCTACTATTGGAAAAGTTGTACTTATTCTGTCATATCAACTAGTTCTGGCGATTTTACATGCTGTCTGGAGATGTAGAGAAAGAAATGCAATTCTCTTCACGTTACGGGAATAACTGAGAATACACCGACAGCAGGAGGAGGGTCCTGCTGCGAGTCGCAGCTGCAGTCGCTCTGGTACCAGTCCGATACCGTTCAGACAGTCGGAACAGCTGATTAACCATGTGAGGTAAATGTTTGCTACGTCAGTACTTACTCGACAAATGTGTTTCCATTTCTCCTTTTGTGCATTAACTCTTTTTCGAAAAACCCAAAAACCACCTCGAGCGAGCGTATCAACTTTTATGCGAATTAGAGAAGTTTTTTCGAATCCTGCCTTTTCCATTCACCTTTTCTGATGTGATACTTCAAAACGCACATTAAAAAACGATGGAAACACAGCTAATGAAATCATTTACTTTACTGTCATCAAAGCAAAAATGATTAGTCTTTTGTCTTGCTGATTTGCAGCATTAAAATTCCGTTCCTTTTCTTCCACTTATCCGAGGTCGGGTCACAGGGGCAGCAGCCTAAGCAGGAGAGACCCAAGCCGGGTTCCCACCAAACGCACTTTGAGCAGCAAAAATGCACCCAGCGCCTCAAGTTGGATGACCTGAAACACGTTTGGTGTGAACGCAGCAGCAGACTAGATGCACGTCTGAAGAGGGAGGAGTGGTTTCTTAGTTTTTTCCGGTCTGTCTTTAATGATGGGTGAAATAAAGATAAAATAAAGAAAATGGCTTTGCTTTATTTACTAAAGAGCAAGCAAAGATTGCTCACAGCATATAATTAATTCACCAGATAATTTGGAGGCAATTTGTTTGGTGATATTCACCATTCAAGGAGCTGCAAGCTGACAAACGTTTTTTTTGTCCCGAGCTCAGATTAACACTGTGGTCAGTTTAGCAAGCCACTGACCCACATCGGTGCTGATATCTCCAGCCAGAACACCAACTTCAGATGGTCAATTTTAGCTAAAGAGCTCCTGTCCGTCTGTTTCAGGTTCAGGAAACTGTCAGGTGGAAAAATTAGTCTCTCTGATTGGTTGACGCAGCACGTCAAGCAGTAAAAGTTGAATTTTTTGAACTCGAGCAGTGGCTGCTTTGGACGCACCGCATGCACGGAAAATGCTCTGCCGCATCCTACCGCTACCTGGAGCGCTGCAATAAACTGGCAAAACATGCCGCGCTGCTCCTAGATGCGCGTCCACCAGACTTTGCATGTAAACTGGCTGCTTTAGCTGCTCAAAACGCATCCGGTGTGTACCTGGCTACAGACTTCCCTCTCCCCAGCCACTTGGGCCAGCTCGTCCGTGGGAATCCCAAGGCATTCCCAGGCCAGCCAAGAAACATAGTCCCTCCAGCGAGTCCTGGGTATTCCCCTGGGCCTCCTCCCAGTGGGACATGCCCGGAACACCTCACCAGGGAGGCGTCCAGGAGGCATCCTAACCAGATGCCCGAGCCACCTCAGCTGGCTCCTCTCGATGTGGAGGAGCAGCAGCTTTACTCTGAGTCCCTCCCGGATGACTGAGCTTCTCACACTGCCTCTAAGGAAGAGCCCAGACACGCTGTGAAGGAAACTCATTTCGGCCGCTTGAATCCACGGTCTCGTTCTTTCAGTCACTACCCAAAGCTCGCGACCATAAATGAGGGTAGGAACGTAGACCAACCGGTAAACAGAGAGCTTCGCCTTCTGGCTCAACTCTCGCTTCACTACGACAGACCGGTACAGCGCCCGCATCAGTGCAGATGCAGCACCAATCCACCTGCCAATTTCCTGCTCCATTCTCCCCTCATTCATGAACAAGACCCCAAGATACTTAAATTCCTCCACTTGGGGCAGGACCTCCTCCCCGACCCGGAGAAGGCAGCCTACACTTTTCTGGCTCAAGACCATGGTCTCAGATGTGGAGGCACTGATCCTCATCATGGACGCTTCACACTCGGCTGCGAACCGCTCCAGTGAGAGCTGGAGATCCCAATCTGACAAAGCCAATAGGATCACATCATCCGCAAAAAGCATAGATGTGATTCTAAGGTCACTGAAACGGATCCCCTCAACACCTTGGCTGTGCCTAGAAATTCTGTCCATAAAAGTTATGAACAGAATTGGTAACAAAAGGCACAAATTGGTGCTGTATCTATTTTGTGTCTCTTCTCAGTTTTTCTGGGTTTTAAGGTGTCTTGAACCTGACAAGTGTGAACCCCCTATAGAACCAGAGTTGATTGCTCTAATACTGCAAGGGAAGCTCAGCTTCCTCTAAAATGTCAAAAAATAAGTGATCAAATATATACTGTTGTGTGTACTTGTCACTGACTAAATAGGTGTTACAACACGCTCAACTTTTTTTCATAATCAGCTTCTTATAGGGATCCATGATTAGTTGTAACATTAGACTTTAACACTTAAACATATATTATAACTGTAAAATAAAGACTGTAAAATACTGAAGGATGTTCAGTTTTAATATTTTTAAACTAAATGTTCAAAAATATATTACATGGATGGGCCATTTTATTTACACACAAAGCATTCTGGGTAAATAATGACGTGGATAGGTCCTCGGTGCAAGGATGCTAGCGAGCTATATTCACCCTGAAGGTTATTCTTGGGCAATATCTGATGATTGGCTCTTTTAAATAAAACCACAGAGCGTTGACAGAAAGGAGAAGGTAGAAATGACTCAGCTTGTAACTGAAAATATGGATGGAGGACAACAGAGCTGCTTCATGGAAGAAGAACCTCAGCTTATCCTGTTAGCTTTAGCATTACCCTGGACAATATCACCATATCTATGTATTAGCTCAGCGCTACACATTCTCCTCTCATCACTGAGGTTCTCCATCCACATGACAGAGAGGGGAACGCAAAATTGACTCAGCCTCCATCTGAAAATATGGATGGAGGACCTCAGTTTAGCTTGTTTGTCGCGCTAGCGCTGAGCTAATACACATAAGGCAATATAGCATCAGCGCTAGCACAAAGGCTAACAAGCTAAAACCCTTTTGATGTTCCCCCTGTCGTTAAACTGGGGGAGCACATCCTGATGGCCCCAAAACTCACATCAGATACCGTTTCCCCTGTGTTAAAGTAGGGAAAACTCATCATCAAATATAGAATATTTTAACTATCTATCTAAAATGTGGGGCCGCTTTGCTGCAAAATGTTGTTTGAGCTTTGACGGTATCCGTAATTGTCACTCTGAACAAGCACGCGTGTTTTTTGCTGCGTGGGTGGTGCAGAGAGGCAAGAAGATGCTGGGGGAACCGTTTCTGATGGGGAAACGTGGTTCGATGTAACAGAGGTTTTGCTAACGCTAGTTAACAGCTGACGAGCTGGGACATATCCGCTCGCTGTGCTTCACTCTGGTCCTGCAGAAACAGTGAGCCGGGGCCAGGTGGGCGGAGTTTAAACAGTTTATTTAACAGGAGGACTCACTTCTAACCAGATCACACACTGGCTGACCAGTGAGGAACAGAGCCAGCCTCAGCAGACTGATTGCTTTTATTTCTCCTCCCTGTGCTGTAACAGCGCTTGCACAACAAGCTCACAGACAGTCACGCTTGGAGTCGACTGCAGTAATAAGAGTCTACAGCAACTTTTCCCCTCATTCATAAAAAGCTCAAATCGGGGACTTTTCCGGGAACAGTTTTAGCTGAGGACAAGTCATCCAAAACGGGGACTGTCCCTGGGAATCAGGGACGTCTGATCACCCTATTTAAACAGTGTGGACATTCAGCATGCACAGAGTTCAATAGTGAAGCAAAGAGTGCAGCGAAACGTGACGAGTCATTGGATAAATGCTGGGCTTTGTCCCACCCATCAGATGCTCAGTGTCTCTGGGGGTCTATGGGGCAGTGGGCTGGCTGCAGCTGGCCCGGATGCTCAGCTTCTGCATGATGATTGAATGATCTGTCTGAGGCTGAATCCCTTTTTGATTGACAGCAAAATGAGCGAATCAGCGAGCTTTTGGTGTAAACATCTGTGGGAGCCTTTTTTAGGTTCATTCTGTTCTGAGTTGAACTGTAGACTTTATTAATCCTTTTAACAGCATTTTCTTTGTTAAAAAAGACTAGCGACAAATCGAGCTTCTATTTCTGGTGGGGTTTTTTTTGTAGCTGCTTGTGTTTGGAAAATGACATATCACTCTTTCTGACTTTTATGGCAGTTTCTGTCCAGCGGGTGTTGCTGAGCCCCTCCAACATCACAAAACACTCTCAGGCGGACACACTTCACACTAGCCTCACGCCAGTAGCAAGCTGCACATAATGGCAGACAGTTTGAATGTTGCGGACCGTATGTTGGCAAAGATATTTCATAGTCTTCCTTACAAAGAAAAACTTAGAGTTAAACAGCAGGGATGATCAACTCCTCAGATTAATTTCGTGCAAAAGTTGTTAACGATGGTAAGTAACAGATCTTTTCAGCTATCCTGGTGTGACAAAGTGAGCTGGCTGACTGGAGTGCTGTAAAATGATCTATGAAAGGGTCACAGATCATTTTCTTGAAAAGGAAAAGAGGGTAGAATTTATGTATAAATAAACAAACACATTTTATGATGTAGGCCGAAATTGAGCTTCCCCTTCTTGAAAGACCAGCATCCGCCACTGGTTGGAACACACTCTATGGTCCCCCTTTTTAAATAGGAGGACCACCACCCTGGTCTGCCAATCCAGGGGAACTGCCCCCAATGTTCATGCGATATTTAGAGTCACGTCAACCAACTCCACAACATCCAGAACCTTAAGGAATTCTGAGCAAATCTCATCCACCCCTGGCGCCTTGCCACCGAGGAGCTTTTTAACTACCTCAGTGACCTCGGCACCAGAGGTTGGAGAGTCTGACTCAGGGTCCTCAGGCTCTGCTTCCTCATGGGAAGACGTGTTGGTGAGACTGAGGAGGTCTTTGAAGTGGTCTGCCCTCCGACCCACAATGTCCTAAGTTGAGGTCAGCAGCGCACCATCCCCACCATAAACAGAATTGGTGATGAACCGCTTTCCTCTCAGCAGCTTCCGGAGTCCCACAGGGCAAAAAGACCTGATAGGACTCCTTCTTCAGTCTGAAAGCATCCCTCACCACTGGTGTCCACCAGTGGGTTCGAGGGTTGCCGCCACAACAGGCTCCAACAACCTTGCGGCCACAGCTCCGGTAAGCTGCCTTGAAAATGGAAGCATGGAACATGGCCCACTCGGACTCAAGATCCCCTACCTCCTCTGGAATGTGTTCAAAGTTCTCCCGGAGGTGTGAGTTGAAGCTCTGCCTGATGAGAGACTCTGCCAGACATTCCCAGCACACCCTCACTATACTTTTGGGTCTGCCAGGTCTGACTGGCATCCTCCTGCACCATTGGAGCCAACTCACTACCAGGTAATGGTCAGTTGACAGCTCCACCCCTCTCTTCACTTGAGTGTCCAAGACATGCGGCCACAGATCAGATGAAATGACAACAAAGTCCATCACTGAACCACAGCCTAGGGTGTCCTGGTGCCAAGAGCACCCTTATACTTGAACATGGTGTTCGTTATGGACAATCCATGACAAGCACAGAAGTCCAGTAACAAAACTCAGCTCAGGTTCAGATTAGGGGGTGGGGGGGTGGGCAGTTCCTCCCAGCCATGCCCATCCAGGTCTCACTGTCATTGCCCACGTGAGTGTTGAAGTCCCCCAGCAGAATGAGGGAGTCCTCATTACGTACAGGCACCAAGATGGGGGACAATAAGTATGCCCACTCCTCAGCACCTCTCAGCATGAGGAACTCCATAGTGGAAGAGTGTCCAACCCCTTTCAAGGAGACTGGTTCCACAGCCAGAGCGGTGCATGGAGGTGAGTCTGACTATATCTAGTCGGAACCTCTCAACTTCACACACCAGCTCAGGCTCCTTCCCCACCAGAGAGGTGACATTCCATGTCCCTAGAGCCAGATTCTGTGGCAGAGGATCAGACCGCCAAGGTCTTCGTCTTCTAAAGCCGGGCCCATCTGTGTGGCAATTTTGCGCATTTTACTAATGAAAGAGACTAATATGAGTCACTCATGTTGAATATTGCCAAAGGCCCATCATTTGACATTTACAACAATGAATATGTCACTGCAGTTTGGTGATTTGTTCAAACAGACCTTTTGCTCATGATGATAATTAAACAGTTATTAAGGATTACTAGTTCTGCTGCTTCTTGGTTATTTTCTTATGTTTATGGTAGGGCGTCGGTCAGAAAACATGCAGATATATTAGTAATTTTAAACTGTTTATTGAGAGCTGAAGCGATGCATTCTGGGTACAGGACAGATTGGTGATGGGAAGCAAAAACCACAGAGAACAGGAAACCGTCTTCATTTCAAAATAAGAGCATGAATTTAAATGGCTATGTTATGGCTGCAGTTGTCCACTAGATGTCTCTATTTCAGTCCATGTCTAGTCTTCAACTCAAGTGTTTTGGTAATTTTATTTAACAAAATTGTTCCAGGAGCTTTGATTGTAAAGCAAAAATAATCCATACTTACAAATTTTTGATATGGATTAGAAACATTACTTATTTTGCTGGGACAAGGAGTGTCCTCCAGTGATATAGCTCCAATACCTTCCTGCCACGTAAGCACAGTTTTACTATTTATCAGATTCAGTTTTGCTATTTGTGTATTATTGTTTGCATCATTAAAAGTTAAAGTAAAAATTAATTCAAATTAATTGAATTTTTGATACAGTCATATTTTAGGACATCTGTGCCAATAATATGTGTATATATTAATGAACATCTAACAAAAAAGGAATGGAAACATCACATGTGAGGCAAGGGTATTGAAAAAAAGGATAGTAGCTACTTGGACAAGAAATGGAAACATCTAGGTCAGAACAAAGGAGGGGTCTCAGGCTAAAATAATGAGTGTTAAAGGATTTACAAGGACTTAGTTAACGTTGATGATTAAAGGTGAATGACTAAATGAAAAATGACTGAAATAACTTGACATAAAAGTAATAATGCATAAAGATAAATTGACTTGCACTAAAGTATGACCACAGTTGAAGAATTAGAAGATAAAATATATGATATAAATTATGTGATTGATTCAGATTTTTTCCCATAATCCAAGATAGTGAATATTATAACAACAAGCAGTTTAATGACATCAAAATGGATAATGAGGATTTTTATATTATTCATCTTAACATTGGAAGCATGAATGCTAGCTTATCAAAAAATAACAGACTATTTAAAACTATTAAACAATAAATTTAATGTAATAGCAATGTCCGAGGCATGGCTTAATGAGGAAAATGCAAATAAATTTAGAATTGGGGGGCATGAAATGTATTATATTAATATAAATAATAAAAGAGGTAGAGGTGTTGGTTTATTTATTAATAATTAAATAAAGTGTTATAAAGTGTTATATAATAAAGTGAAATAAATGTCACAAGATCCCATTTGTCAGCGCTGGCTTTCCATACTGTTCACCTCGTCTCTCAGTGCCAGAGTCGTGAGACTCGTGTACGCCTCCAAGTTAGGCTATAACGGGCTGCTGGACAGCTGGAGCAGGAAGCCTTCTCCCACAATCCTCGAGCCAGCACCAGACTTCACCGCCTGCCGCTCCGGACCATCAGGTCGCCAGCTAAATCAGACAGTCCCAGATCCACACCTGGCCGAGCAGCACCCTCCACCGTCTACCGCTCCGGACCGACAGATCCTCAGCCACAGCCACAGTTGACAGCCCCAATCACCACTGGGCCAAGCATCAGCCTCCACCGCTAGCCACTCTGGACCAGCAGGTCATCAGCCACAGCTGACAGCCACGGACCCACACCGAGAACCAAGCCGGAACACCCAACACGATCCAGGCCCTCTTCGAGGTGGAGGAGGCAGCCCCGTGCAACTTGGCATCAGAGCCAAAAATTCCGAACACTCCGAGCTGGCGAGTCGCCTCAGTGGATCGCTGGAAGCAGGAGACTTTTTTGGGGGGCCGAGGAACCAGCTCCAGGCCCACAGTGAAGTCTAGCTGGAACACTCGAGTGGGTCCCAGGCCCACACGCTGAAGCAAGCAAACAAATAGAGGTAGGATGCGTATTGGCAAAAACAGTTTGTGAGAGCTGATCAAAGCATCTACATAAAGAATTGCAAAAATGAACAAACTTTTACAAGTCAGAAATGTTCGCAAAAAAGAAAGAAAAGACAAAAAAGACGGAGAAAAAAACGAGGAAAAAAATACCAAAAATGCTAAAACTCAAGAGCTACACAGAAATGCGTATGTACGTGCGTGCGGCCATCTTGAATGAAATGCATGTTAAGAAATGGGCGGCTGTGGCGGAGTGGTTAGGGGAGTCGTCCTGGAACCAGAAGGTCACTGGTTCGATCCCCCGTCCAGCCGTCTCAGTCGTTGTGTCCTTGGGCAAGACACTTCACCCACCTTGCCCACTGATGGTGGTCAGAGGGTCCGGTGGCACTGATGCATGGCAGCCCCACCTCTGTCAGTGCGCCCCAGGGCAGCTGTGGCTACAGTGTAGTTTGCCATCATCAGTGTGTGAATGTGAGTGTGAATGGGTGAATGTCTGTTAGTGTAAAGCGCTTTGCGGGTCCGGAGGGACTTGAAAAGCGCTCTATAAGTTCAGTACCATTTACCATTTACCATTTACCAAATGCCTGTAAAAAATAACTACCTGTACTCTTGCTTTTTAAAACTGAGAACAAAAGTAATGGAAGAGAAAAACAAAATATATATATAAAAACAAATTAATATGGATTATAGGAAAACATAAGAAAGAGTCATCTCCGCTGCCACCTTATCGAGGTGGGGAGGTTTGAGAGTCCCAATGATCCTAGGAGCTATGTTGTCAGGGGCTTCATGCCCCTGGTAGGGTCACCCAAGGCAAACAGGTCCTAGGTGAGGGATCAGACAAAGTGCAGCTCAAAGACCCCTAATGATGGATACGATAAATGGACTGAGTTTTCCCTCGCCCGGACGTGGGTCACTGGGGACCCACTCTGGAGCCAGGCCTGGAGGTGGGGCACGGTGGCGAGTGCCTGGTGGCCGGGCTTTTTCCCATGGAGCTCAGTCAGGCACAGCCCGAAAGGAGACATGGGTCCCCCTTCCCATGGGCTCACCCCCTGTGGGAGGGGCCATAGGGGTCAGGTGCAATGTGTGCTGGGCAGTGGTCAAAGGTGAGGACCTTGGCAGTCTGATCCTCAGTTACAGAAGCTGGCTCTAGGGACGTGGAATGTCACCTCTCTAGTGGGGAAGGAGCCTGAGCTGGTGTGTGAGGTTGCGAGGTTCCGACTAGATATAGTCAGACTCACTTGGACACACCGATCTGGCTCTGGAACCAGTCTCCTCGAGAAGGGTTCGACACTCTTCCACTCTGGAGTTGCCCGTGCTGAGAGGTGCCGAGCAGGAATGGGCATACTTATTGCCCCCCATCTCTGTGCCTGTATGTTGGGGTTCACCCTGGTGAATGAGAGGATAGCCACCCTCCGCCTATGAGTGCGCGGGGATGGGTCCTGACTGGTGTTTGTGCCTATGCGCCTAACACCTACCCTTTCTGGAGTCCTTGGAGGGGGTGCTGGAGAGCGCTCCTAACGGGGACTCCCTCGTTCTGCTGAGGGACTTCAACGCTTATGTGGGTAATGACAGTGAGACCTGGAGAGGTGTGCTTGGGAGGAATGCCCCCACCCCCCCCCCACCGATCTGAACCCGAGCTGTGTTTTGTTATCGGACTTCTGTGCTCGTCATGGATTGTCCATAACAAACACTACTTTCAAGCATAAGGGTGTCCATATGTGCTTTTGGCACCAGGACACCCTAGGCTGCAGCTCGATGATCAACATTGTTGTTGTTGTTTCATCTGATCTACGGCCGCATGTTTTGGACACTCGGGTGAAGAGAGGGGYGGAGCTGTCAACTGACCACCACCTGGTGGTGAGTTGGCTCCGTTGGTGGGGGAAGATGCTGGTCACACCTGGCAGACCCAAAAGTATAGTGAGGATCTGCTAGGAACAGCTAGTCTCCCATCAGACGGAGCTTCAACTCACACCTCCGGAGGAACTTTGAACACCTTCCAGGGGAGGAGGGGGACATTGAGTCCGAGTGGGCCATATTCCATGCCTCCTGTTGAAGTTGCCATCTTTTAGAGCTGAAATACCAGTGGCAGATGGAGGAAAAATGACACATAGTCTTCAGTCACATTTGGCCTGCATGAACTTCATGCTGCTCAGAGCAGCCTGTGGCCATCATAATTGGCAAATGCACACCTGTGTGACTCCACCCACAACAGGAAACAGGAAGTAAACAAGAACACCTACAACAATAAGATCCAACACCTCCATTGTTGAAGCAGCTTACCTGAGCTGTGGCCATAAGGTTGTCGGTGCCTGTCGTGGCTGCAACTCTCGAACCTGCTGGTGGACATCAGCAGTGAGGGATGCAGTCAGGCTGAAGAATGAGTCCTACTGGGTCTTTTTGGCCTATGGCACTCTGGAAGCAGCCGACAGGTATTGGCAGTCCAAGCGGATTCTGGCTCGGGTAGTCGCTGAGGCAAAAACTTGGGTGTGGGAGGAGTTCGGAGAGGCCATGGAAAAAGACTTCCGTACAGCTTCGAGGCAATTCTGGTCCACCATCAGGGGTCTCAGGGGGGAAAGTGGTCAGCCACCAACACTATTTATGGTGGGGATGGTGCGCTGCTGACCTCAACTCAGGACGTTGTGGGTTGGTGGGTGGAATACTTCAAAGACCTCCTCAATCCTGCTGACACGTCTTCCCATGAGAAAGCAGAGCCTAAGGACCCTGGGTCGGACTCTCCAATCTCTGGTGCCGAGGTCACTGTGGTGGTTAAAAAGCTTATTGGTGGCAGGGTGCCGGGGGTAGATGAGATTTGCCCGGAGTTCCTTAAGGCTCTGGATGTTGTGGGGTTGCGTTGGTTGATGCGACTCTACAACATCACGTGAACATTGGGGGCAGTTCCTATGGATTGGCAGACCAGGGTGGTGGTCCCCCTGTTTAAAAAGGCGGACCGCAGAGTGTGTTCCAACTATAGGAGGAATCACACTTAAGAGCCTCCCTGGTAAGGTCTATTCAGAGGTACTGGAGAGGAGGGTCTGTCGGATAGTCGAATCTCAGATTCAGAAAGAGCAGTGTGGTTTTCGTCCTGGTCGTGGAACAGCGGACCAGCTCTACACCCTCAGCAGGGTCCTGGAGGGTGCATGGGAGTTTGCCCAACCAGTCTACATGTGATTTGTGGATTTGTAGAAGGCATTCGACTGTATCCCTTGGGGACTCTTGTGGGGGTACTCCGGGTGTATGGGGTACGAGGCCCGTTGATATGGGCTGTTAGGTCCTTGTACGACCAGTGCCAGAATTGTTCCGCTTTGCCCGTAGTAAGTCGGACTTGTTTCCGGTGAGAGTTGGTCTCTGCCAAGGTTGCCCTTTGTCACCGTTTCTGTTCATAACTTTTATGGACAGAATTTCTAGGTGCAGCCATGGTGTTGAGGGGATCCCTTTTGGTGACCTTAGGATTGTGTCTCTGCTTTTTGTGGATGATGTGGTCCTATTGGCGTCATCAAATCGTGATCTCCAGTTCTCACTAAGTGAAGTGGCCGAGATGAGGATCAGTGCCTCTAAATCCAAGACCATGGTCTTGAGCCGTAAACCGGTAGGGTGCCTTCTCTGGGTCAGGGAGTAGGTCCTGCCTCAAGTGGAGGAGTTTAAGGATCTCGGGGTCTTATTCATGAATGAGGGAAGAATGGAGTGGGAGATCAACAGGCAGGTTAGTGCTGCGTCTGCAGTGATGCGGGCGCTGTACCGGTCAGTTGTGGTGAAGCGAGAGCTTAGCCAGAAGGCGAAGCTCTCGATTTACCAGTCGGTCTACATTCCTACCCTCATCTATGGTCACGAGCTTTGGGTAGTGACTGAATGAATGAGATCGCGGATACAAGCGGCCAAAATGAGTTTCCTCCACAGGGTGTCTGGGCTCTCCCTTAGAGATAGTGTGAGAAGCTCAGTCATCCGGGAGGGACTCAAAGTAGAGACGCTGCTCCTCCATGTCGAGAGGAGCCAGTTGAGGTGGCTCGGGCATCTGGTTAGGACGCCTCCTGGACGCCTCCCTGGTGAGGTGTTCCGGGCATGTCCCACTGGGAGGAGGCCCAGGGGAATACCCAGGACTCACTGGAGGGACTATGTTTCTTGGCTGGCCTGGGAACGCCTTGGGATTCCCCCGAATGACCTGGCCCCAGTGGCTGGGGAGAGAGATTTCTGGGTCTCTTTGTTTAGGCTGCTGCCCCTGCGACCTGACCCCAGATAAGCGGAAAAAAAACGGATGGATGGATGGATGGATGGATGGATGGATGGATGGATGGATGGATGGACGGACGGACGGACGGATGGATGGATGGATGGATGGATGGATGGATGGACGGACGGACGGACATAAGAAAGAGTATTATTGTGATTTATTGGACAAAAGTAAGAGTGATATGAAGGCAACATGGAAAGTAATGATTGGTGTCTTGAAGAGACATACTGTAGATCAAGATCAGTTATTTCACCATATTTTGTAGACGAAGACAAGGAAATTCATGACCAAAATGTAATAATTGTTGGCCCAAGCCTTGCAGCTAAAATACCAAGAGTAGATAAGAATGTCGGCCATACAGTCATGGGTTTTGCCAATAGTATTTTTATTGATGAAACTGATAAAGAAGAAATTTTGAGTCTGGTAAAAAATCTTGCTGACAAAAAATCAAAAGACTGGGTGGACATGGACATGATGCTTGGGAAGGAAATAATGGGTTATGTTATTGATCCGTTTACATATATCTGTAATTTATCATTTTCAACAAGAATTTTCCAAACAACATGAAAATAGCCAAGGTAATCCCTCTCTATAAGACTGGTGAGAAATGTATGTTTACAAATTACAGGCCAATATCCTTGTTACCACAGTTTTCAAAAATCTTAGAAAAGTTATTTGTGACCAGATTAGATCAGTTTATTGATAAACAAAATATTTACAGTAACAGTCAGTTTGGATTTAGAGCTAATAGATCAACATCAATGGCTCTCATGGAATTGATTGAAAAAATAGTATTTATGTGGAATTAAAGAAAGTGTTTGACACCATTGATTACACTATTCTCCTTGAAAATCTAAATAAATATGGTGCAAGAGGACCAGCTCTACAGTTGGCATAGTTATTTGGAAAATAGTTTGTTCAAATACATAATGTAAGGTCTGAACTCCATAATATCACGTGGAGTGGCTCAGGGTTCTGTATTTGGACATAAGTTGTTTACACAGTATTATACACTCACCGGCCACTTTATTAGGTACACCACGCTAGTAACGGGTTGGACCCCCTTTTGCCTTCAGAACTGCCTCAATTCTTCGTGGCAACATTCAACAAGGTGCTGGAAGCATTCCTCAGAGATTTTGGTCCATATTGACATGATGGCATCACACAGTTGCCGCAGATTTGTCGGC
>NW_013952611.1:525212-529393 GCF_001266775.1 Austrofundulus limnaeus
GATTAGAAATTAAGTGTTAACGAGCAGTTGGACAGGTGTACCTAATAAAGTGGCCGGTGAGTGTATGTGAACGTTTTGGTAAATGTGTCAGGACTTTTATTTGCAGATCATACAATATTTTTTGATTGGGAAAATATATAGAATGGCTGTTGGAAATGATACAAACAGAATTTGTTAAAAAACAAACTTGGTTTAAACTAAATAACATTAAATTTGGATAAAACTAACTATATGATATTCAGTAATAGAAAGGGAACAATTGATGTTCCATTTAGAGTTGATGTTGATAGTTGCAGAGTCAGTGAGGTGAAGTTTTTGTTTAGCTTTTGGTTCCATTGGCAACACTTAGAGGTGATTCTGGGAAACTGTTAATGATGTGAAAATGATTATTGTTCACACCAGACACACATGATTAACAATTATTTCATCCACATGGACGTAATTAGATAAAGGATGCGACACGTCCGCAGAGCGTATATTTTTAAACAGAATTTTATGATCCAAGATGACGACTGGCTCATCAGCCGTTTTCAGGAATCATCCTTTTTCAGTTTGGCACTGTGGTGCTCTGGGAGCACGACACAGCGAGGAGCCATGTAATAATAATAATAATAATAATAATAATAATGCATTAGTTTTATATAGCGCTTTTCGAGACCCTCAAAGACGCTTTACAATTTTCATGCATCATTCATTCACACTCACATTCACACACTGATGGCAGTAAGCTACATTGTAGCCACAGCTGCCCTGTGGCAGATTGACAGAGGCGGGGCTGCCATGCTGCGCCACCAGCCCCTCTGACCACCATCAGTAGGCAAGGTGGGTGAAGTGTCTTGCCCAAGGACACAACGGCATGTAGGCATGGCGGGGAGTCGAACCTGTGACTTGCGGGTCCCAAAGCCGGCTGCTCTACCACTACACCACAGCCACCCCATGTGCTGCATGTGCATGTGCAACAGCAAAGATCGAACTGGGTTTCCACAGGGGCTATCCAGAGGGAGCTGGCAGACCGATTAGGACTGTGTCAGTCCAGTCCACCCAAAGTCAAGGCATGCCCAATGGAACTGTTTCATCCATATAGTCTCCAGCATCATGTGAGATCATGAAAATGCTCCACTGAGGCACAGAGACTCATTTCTTCATGTAATCTGTTAAATAAACAAAGATTTATGTTCTACCAAACATCTGTGTTCCTCTGTGTTTACAGTAATTATGGTAAACTCCTGCGCAAAGTTAATATTTCCAGACTCAGGAATGGATGGATGCACAGGTTGTGCACCACAGCAGCTTCACGTGCACACATGCACACACACACATATCGACACAAAATCACTCGTTCTTTGCGTGACAAACATATTTTACTCCGAGTCTGACTAAGGATTTTTTTTCTCACTCACATTATATTTAATTCATTATTTTCCTAAATCTAGAAATAATTTCTTATCATGCAGGGATCACTCAAACATGTCCATCACACATGCAGGAAGTAATTTGCATCTGTTTAACATATGCAAATGAAGGCGTCAGGGAATGTGTCTCTCGTGTGCTCAGTTCCACCTTAATTGGGATGTACAAAAGGAATGTGCATGGATTCCGGCGTACACACACTTTGATACAGTACATTTGGATTTTTTTGTGCGTACGCCATTTTCTGGATTTGACCGAATGCCTAGTTTCAGTAAGAAATCCACGCAAGTCTTTGTACATGAGGCCTGTGGGGCCTCATTTATAAAAGATTGCGTGGAAACCATACTAAAAGTGAACATAGTGAAGAAATTTATAGTTATTAGAGATTAGTACTGATGTTAAAAGCACAACACTATATTTTTAGGTTTTCCTTTTTATAATGTTGACAATGTTTAATCTATTATGTTTTGATTGACATAGATTAGTTACATGTGCAAATTATAACAACACATAATTAAAACGTTATGATAACAGTAGATGAGATTTTTGTCTGAATGCCTGTGATTCAGCCGTAGGTCAGTAGGGGGCAAACACAGGCATTGAAGAATCATGTATAAATTGATGTACTTCCTGGTTTTTCACTAGTGTGGTTTCCTGTTAGCTCCGGTGACATTAAACCTCACTCAGTTCCAGAATTCTAGTGTTGTATGGTTTGATTCCTTCTACAAATCATTTTATTTAACAATGGTGGGTTTAATGTTGACTTCAGTCTATTGAATACTTATTTTTCTTACAATATGGCTAAAAAGGTGAAAATAGTGTATGCCAAAAAAATTCTGATACATAAAACCGTGCGTACGCACACCTTCAAGCAATTTACCTTTATAGATTGCAGCTGCACCTCAGAGTTTGGTCCCACCTCAGGTTCTGCCCTCTACACACCCACACTCAACCATAAATGGTCAGTGCAAAGTACCTCATGAGTGTTAAGGTGTATTTAAATTAGTCAACTGACTGCTCAGGCACGCAGGAATATAGACATTTAGAGCAATCTCATCAATCTTTTCAAAAACTCAGCTTCAATTTTTTTCTCAGAGCCTACAGGACGCTAAAAAAACCCAATAAATAAAATTATATAACCAAACATTGCCCCAATTTTTTAGCTACAAATAAGTCCGTGTCATCCGTCCACCCCACCCGTTTCAGAATCAGAATCCTTTTCATTGTCATTCAAAAATAACATCAGAGATGTAATGTAGAACAAAATTGCAGTTAAGAACACCCATTCAAGAAAAAGGCACACATTACAAAACATGGGGGAACAGGTGAATAGGAGATGCGGCAACCAGGTCACGCTACCTTTTTTAGCACCTGGAAATGCACAATAGGAAGGTTGAGTTAAAAAAAACTTGCTCTGGTCCTATGTTTACATCAGAAACACAGGGTCATTTGCACAAAATAAAAAGACTCGCAATAGGGTAAGACAGCCTGGGCAGGGAGGAAGCTTAGATCAGAAAACTCATGAGAAGGGGAGGGGATCAGTGGAGTCGTTGACGTTGAGGGTGGGGTCTCCGTACTAGGGATGACCATACCCCCCCCCAGAATCTAGAGTCACATGACGTTATTTAGCTTGGCTCACCAGATTTCAGAGTTTCCTCTCCTTGGCCTTGGGTTCACGGCCAGTTCCAGCATGGCAATCAAGGCCAAGCCACAGGGAGCCAAATAGATGAACACAATTGTTTGGGACAAAACAGCCTTGAATTTTCTGCTGCTTTTTAATGTCTTAACTGCATATCTGAAGTGGCGAAAAAAAATTCAATCAGTCAAATTTCGTGGTCTCTCACCTCTCCACTGTCTGAAGATTCATCCAGATGTAGTCCTACATGCCAGAGGCCCGCTCCTGAGCTGTGATGCTCATCAGAACCACATCCAGTTTGCAGTTTATCTCCCCCAGCTGCTGAGTCTGTGTGCTTCCAGCCCGGCACAAGCCTTCCAATGCGCCCAGCAGCTTCTCAATGGCCCGGTCTGCTGTCAGGGTTGCTTTCACATTTCGATAGATCAGGAATTTTCCTCCACTGATCAGCAGAAATCCAGTTTCATAAATCCAAATATTTCCTTGTTCCTTGCGAAGCAGCCTGCACTGTTATCTGCTGCTATCACACAATTGACCCACCTACTCCCTGCTAGCAGAGCCACAACTATTTTCCTACCAAATTTCATGCTGCAAAAAATAAAAACAAACGGTAAGAAAACAACATGACCCCTGCTTCACGTAGTGGGGATCATAATTTTTATGGGTCAAATCTTCATTGAATGTCTGGTGCAGACCAGATGTTGCATGTATGAAAAGCTGTTTTTTTTATTTATGTTAAGGCCTTAATTTTTTTTTAGGTCCTGACATTCTCAAAACATAGTCACACAATCTGAATTTTGCACCTGGTATTAATAGTTTTCTAGAAAGATTTTGTTAAAATACATGGGTAAATTGCAAAAGCTGACAGACATAATGCTGAGTTTAGAATACACCTCCAACAGACGACCTACTATTTATTTTATTTTTTTGCAAATCCTGGGCTGATAATGAATGTGTAACTAGTTTCATAGTTTTTGTGTAAGCTATCAAAACAACTATTATAAAAGGTGGCACCTTTTATAAATAAAACTGTTTGTTTTATTCAGGTGTTTGTGATTTTCATGCATGTGTACTTGTAAGTATCTGGTAAGTATCTGTATTCCAATAATAATAATAATAATAATAATAATAATAATAA
>NW_013952611.1:529403-532545 GCF_001266775.1 Austrofundulus limnaeus
CATTAAAAATAAGCTAAACATTAAAGACAACATGAAACAAAATATACCAAATCAATTACAATAAAACCAAAAACAAACAAAAAAAATATCAAATATTAAAAGCTTTTTTAAAAAGTAAGTCTTAAGTGAAGATTTAAAAGAAAACAATAAGGTAGCCTTTCTAATATTTAGTGGAAGTGCATTCCACAAACTGGGAGCCCTGACCATAAAATCCCTCTCTCCTTCTGTTCCCAGTCGAGCTCTGGGAATGGAGTAATTGTTTAAATGATCTGAGGTGACGAGACGGTATATATGGGTTAAGAAGCTCAGAAAGATAAGACAGCGCAAGACCATTCAAAGATTTAACAACAAACAATAAAATTTTAAAATCAATTCTAAAAACCACAGGAGCCAATGCAAAAGGACAGAACCGGAGTGATGTGCTGATATTTATGGGACTGTGTAAGAACTCTAGCTGCAGTGTTTTGTATATATAAATTGAAGACGATTGAGGGAACTTTGAGGCAGACCAGAAAACAAAGAGTTACAATGATCAAGATGGCAGGAAACAAAAGCATGAATTAGAGTTTCGCATCAGTGAAAGAAATTGTTCCTAATTTGGAAAAGGGCTGTTTTCGTTATGTTCTTAAAATGTTTAGAAAAACTAAGATCAGAATCAAAGGTCACTCCCAAATGTCTGGCTTCATGAGTGCAGTTAAAACCAATATTAGTTATTAAGTAAGTAAGTGAGTAAGTAAAGTTTTATTTATACAGCACCTTTCATAGAAATAGATTCACAAGGTGCTGCACAATCAGAGGAAATCAAAAGAAATTCAATCAGAACAGTATGTACAAAAATTTGGAACAAAAAGTATAAAAGCTGTACAACCATCAAAGTATCAAGACTGTGTAATCCGAAAAAATAAAACAAGTAAATAATATCTAGACAAAAATGGGGAGGGCAGAGTAAAGCATTAACATATTAAGATGAAGGATTTTTTAAATCAGAAATTAATTTGGAGGCAGGTCTCCGAATGGGTAGTGTGCAGAATTGGTACATTTTAGAAAAATACATTTTTGATAAATTGAAATGATTTTGGATTAAAATACTGGCTGTTTGACATATATTACTAAGATGAATTGTATGGTCCGTAGGTAGAGTTTGGTGAAACAAACACTAAAAGGTCAGGCTGCAGAAAGATGCTGAAATTGGTTAGTTAAAAGCTTGTTTAAAGAGGTGTGTTTTCAGACATTTCTTGAATGAATCAATGCTTTCAAGCGTGCGCAGATTGATAGGAAGTTCATTTCAGAGCTTGGAGACCATGGAGGAGAAGGCTCAGTCACCACGGGTCTTGAGACGTGTATGAGGAACCATTAGGAGATGTTGATCCTGTGAGTTTAGGCTGCGTTTGGGGTTGTAAGGGGAGATGAGACTTTTAATGTAGTCAGGCGACCGGCCATTGAGAGCTCTGAAAGTGAGGACCAGGATTTTGAACTTGATTCGAAAATAAAGCAGATAAATACAGTATGCCAATATTAGAAAGAGACTGAATTACAAGATCCCTTTTGGTCTTTGGCCCAAACACTATCACCTCTGTTTTATTATTACTGAGTAAAAGATAGTTGTCAGACATCTATGTTTTGATGTCAGCAAGACAAAAAGTAAGTTTATTGATGTTTGCAGTAAAGATGTTAAGATGTAAGACGTGCTTGTTTTGTGTTAAGGGGCAGGCTTTCCTGTGGGTTGGAGTGATGTCTGTGCATTGGGGGATGCATCAAGGGATGTCGTCAGCTAACTAACGAGTCCCTGTGGCTGCAGCACTGCTGCAGACTAATGGTATTACCATGACAAAGGTCTGTGGGTTGATGCATGGTAGAGAAAAAAAAAGATATCCCCTAATTTCACACACTCTCTATAAGGGAGTGAAAGCTCTCCTAAACAATTGAATTGTTTTAGATAAGTCATGCCTTTGCATCTGTTTTGCATTTCCTAAAAAACAAGAACTTTGGTTAACCAAAGATACACAAAATCTTCTTTCTGGAATTGTCATCAATTTATGTGTCAGATATGATAGAGACTTACAACCACAAGCATGATGAACAAGATTTAACAATGACAGATTATATTCTTGCGTTTGTGTTGCAGATGCTACTTGTTCAACTTCAGCAAAACCTTCATTTATTGCATGACTGAACAGACAAATGGTAAATGGACTGTACTTTTATAGCACTTTTCTGTCCATCCAAGACAAGCGCTTTACACCACAATTTGTGCCCTCATTTACACAGCGCTCTATTAGGTCTCTACAAAGCTAACATATACAACCAGCTATGGAGACTAATCAGTGCCAATCATTCATACACTGATGGGACACACATCAGAGGCATTAGGGGTGAAGTGTCTTGTCCAAGGACACAACAATTGAGACAGCTTGACAGGGGATCGAACCGGCAACCTTCCGGTTCCAGGACGACTCCCCTAACCACTCTGCCCCCAACAAGAACAAGACTGAAGAACAAGAACATTATCTTAAATAAAGACAGAGCAATATATTTCCACAAATATTAGTATGAATGGTCCAATAACAGATTTGTGTTTGTTTTCAATAAATGAGCATTCTTACCATAAAAGGCCTGCCTTCTTTTGGCTACCTCCTTAACTCCTCCTCTCATCTGACCCTGATGTCTTTTCAGTGTGTTTGATCATGTGTGCAGAGGGCTTCCAGTGCCAAGTACTACACTAGCCAGGCTGTTCAGACCAGGCACAATGGAGCTTGATTCTAAAGCCCCTTGTTCCCCCTATAGCCCAAAGAAGTCTCCCTGCAGGAGTGGAGTAAGACCACCTCAGTAATAAAAAGAAAAAAAAACTAGGTTGTCCAGGTTGAGGAGGAACTGATGAATACCTCCAGTAGTCACAGAGCCTGCAAGGCTCTTTCAAAATGCACCTTCTGGCTGCCTCAATATAGTTTCTGAATGTTTTTAACCAAAAAAATTTATGAAGAACACAGTAACCAAATATACCTTACAAAAATACAAAATAGAAAACAAATTATAATGTAGCATGCCTGAGAATATTTAGTAACTTTGAGAAAACATGTTCTCTCTCTCTCTCTCTCTCTCTCTCTCTCTCTCTCTCTCTCTCTCTCTCTCTCTCTCTCTCTCT
>NW_013952611.1:532945-534042 GCF_001266775.1 Austrofundulus limnaeus
GAGAGAGAGAGAGAGAGAGAGAGAGAGAGAGAGAGAGAGAGAGAGAGAGAGAGAGGGTACAGACCAAAGGTTTGGACACACCTTCTCATTCAAAGAGTTCTCTTTATTTTCATTACTGAGAAAATTGTACATTCACAATGAAGGCATCAAAACTATGAATTAACACGTGGAATTATATTCTTGACAAAAAAGTGTGAAATAACTGAAAATATGTCTTATATTCTAGGTTCCTCAAAGTAGCCACCTTTTGCTTTGATTACTGCTTCGCACACTCTTGGTATTCTTTTGATGAGCTTCAAGAAGTAGTCACCTGAAATGGTTTTTGCTTCACAGATGTGCCCTGTCAGGTTTAATAAGTGGGATTTCTTTCCTTATAAATGGGGTTGGGACCATCAGTTGTGTTGTGCAGAAGGTGGATACAGTACACAGCTGATAATTCTACTGAATAGATTGTTAGAATTTGTATGATGGCAAGAAAAAGCAGCTAAATAAAGAAAAAAACAGTGGCCATCATTACTTTAAGAAATGAAGGTCAGTCAGCCCGAAAAATTGGGAAAACTTTGAAAGTGTCCCCAAGCGCAGTTGTAAAAATACATCAAGCCCGACAAACTGGCTCACATGAGGACTACCCCAGGAAAGGAAGGTCAAGAATCACCTCTGCTGCAGACGATAAGTTCATCCAAGTCACCAGCCTCAGAAACGGCAGGTTAACAGCAGCTCAGATTAGAGAACAGGTCAATGCCACACAGAGTTCTAGCAGCAGACACATCTCTAGAACAACTGTTAAGAGGAGACTGTGTGAATCAGGCCTTCATGGTAAAATAGCTGCTAGGAAACCACTGCTAATGACAGGCAACAAGCAGAACGGACTTGTTTGGGCTAAAGGACAAAAGGAATGGACATTAGACTAGTGGAAATCTGTGCTTTGGTCTGATGAATCCAAATTTGAGATCTTTGGTTCCAACCACTGTGGCTTTGTGCGATGCAGAAAAGCTGAACGGATGGACTTTACTACGGTGTGTGTGTGTGTGTGTGTGTGTACAAACATCATGTAAAGTTTCCTTTACACGATGCATGCATATATATATATATATATA
>NW_013952611.1:535017-570538 GCF_001266775.1 Austrofundulus limnaeus
GTGTGTGTGTGTGTGTGTGTGTGTGTGTGTGTGTGTGTGTGTGTGTATGTTTTAAATAAACTCCTGACCTCATAACTACAAAATCTGGATCTCTTGACTAGATCTGAGTTCTGGATTTAGATAAATAGCCAGACACAGAGAACAAGATTTATTAAAAATCAGACAGCTGGTGGGAGTCAGGAACATCAGACAGGATCTCTCTTGGAAGAAGAGGACAGGTAAGTGAATGTTTAACTCTATGGATTTGCAGAGACAAAAACAATTCACTTAACCTTCTCAGGCAGGTGCGGAGAGCTTGGAAAGCACTGAGATTCTTTCCGTCACCGTAAGTGATGAGCAGCTGAAGAGAGAGACCTTAATCCTGAGAGATCCTGAGGGAATCAGGGGCAGGCTTAACTCGTGATTCAAGGGAAAAAGTGAGGGTCATGCCTGGGACAACGGGGACAGGAGAGCAGAAGACAAATCCAGAGGGTGATCCTGATTACAAGGTTTGATGGACAGAAACAAGGCCATAATCCAGAAGTCAGAAAAGCAAACAAAACCAGGCAAGGAGCAGGCAGATCAGGTGAACCAGGACGTAAGTGCGGGGTCGTAACTGTGAGATCAGTCATGGACATGGAGAGAATGCTAGACATCCACTGACAAAAAGTGTTCAATAGTCTCGCAGACTTGGTATGGGAAGGGAGCTTATTTGGAGCAATACGCGATAAAACAGTGCACTGACACAAAAATAAGGGATGTTTTCCCATCCCATTTAAAATTTAATTCATTTGAACCCCCACATTTACCATAAAATATTAGTTCACCCAGATTTGTTTCTCTTGCTTAACAAATCAATTTATTCCACGTGACTTATAGAATACTCACACCAAGTGTTTTCTTATGTAGGCCTGTTTAACAACCTGTTAAAATACACCAGAATGCAGAAAATGGCATTTACTTCTTTCAAAAGTTTTTTTCTGGGGGAGGACCCCCAGAACCCCACCAGTAGGTCCCCCAACATTACAAATCCTTCTAATGCAAACAAGTTAGGAATGGACTGTTGTGGAAGTGCAGATAGATTGGGTTCTTGTTTTTTTTTTTTTAACATCACAAAATCAGTAATACAGGGGTGATAGTGGAAAAAAATCCTGAGCCTGAACTTTTTTCTGCCCCACACCCCAACAAACACACACACATTTCTGTTTGCATATGTTGATAATACCACCATATTACTACAAAAAAATTTACAAGGCAGATGTCGCTCAATCAGGCAAATCAAGGAAAATGTAGTTTAAAGTAATTTTGTACCGAGCAGACCTGTGATTACCTGTGACATATTATTTCAATATTATTAATTTAACAACACAACTGCAAAATCACTGTTCCAGTCAACCTTTATCATCAAGCATCAACATGCACATCATGATGGTTTTTATGTTTAAAAACATCAATATATGATCTTTGTTGTAGCTAAAATATACTTGAACATTAAAAACCTCATGACTGATATTTATACAGACAAACTGGTCAGCAAAACAATCTATGTGAAAACTGTAATCTATCATTCACATTTAATTATTAATTAATTTTCATAAAGCCCCCAAATGTCCTGTTTGAAAATGGTAGAAACAGTATATTATACAGCTGATATGATGGGCTGTAAAACTGTTATTATTTTATTATTATTAGACCCAATAAGCATGGTTCTGGAGCAGGTCTCTCCCTCCTCCCCTACAGAGTCAGACCTCTGAGAGCTGCCCACGTCCTTTTTTCCCCTTACTTCTGTAGTTTTTGGCTGCTTGATAAATAACTTGAGGCTTTGGTCAGAGAAAAGATTGGAGGGTTTTTATTTTCATGGTTTTTTATTTTTATTTATTTATTTATTTGGCTGTACATGAAGATGAAGCTGACAGTGGATTGAAGTGTTTATTTCCACGGGATGTGTTTCCTGCTCACGACGCACATTAAAATGGACTGGCACTTTAAGAAAATAAAGTGTGGGGTACACCATTTATCATATCTCCGGTTCTACTTCACGTAACACAATTTAAAAACTGGTTTAAAGTTTGAAGTCTCTACTTTCAGCTTGAAATGAAACAGCGTCGCAGAGAAGGCGCACCTTTCTGGTTAGAGCGATTTAAAAGTGATGCGCGGGCAGAAGATACTGTATCAGTTAATTGATTGGAATATTTTTTAATCTAATAAACCATTATTCAACACATCCCTAGTTAATATTGTTAAATTACAACAACTAAAGAAACATGAACAGCCAGTTATAACAGATAGGCTGCACACTCCCGCACAGCGGCAGACAATCAATTTTTACACAACCTGACTCAGTTTCTCTCAGTAAACACGCACCTGTCTGCTACTGTTCAGCTAACGTTAGCATCCATCTGTGAGTCTCGTCTCTCAGGTGGAGGAAATCAATAAATATATTCCTGCTGTTTTTTCTTCTCTGACAGCTGGTTTTTAAAAGTCCACCAGCTTCAGTAGTGTTTCCAGTTCTTTTTCAAACTTGTTCTAACAAAGAAATTCATTTTGAGCACCGCTCCAACTTCTGCTGGATTTGAATGAAAGTTTTGTCTTTGTCCAAGTCCCGCCTTCATCTGATTTCTAGGCCTGCCCAGTGTGTTTAAAGTGAAATCTGCTACTCTGATAAGCCCAGAGAAATGTCTGTTAAATATTTGGCTGGACAGGCATGATTCTTTTTTTTTCTTTCCCCTGGAGGAAAGCCGGAAATCCGGCACGGTGTCAGATTACTATCAACCCTGCTAATATTATCTGTAAAATTACAAATTGAACATCTGTTGGCAAATCCACCTTTTATTTTGCCATAGTTTTTGATTTGTCATTTTTACAACCACATTATAAAATTTTTGTTATAAATATTAGTTTTGGTGTGCCACCCCTGGTTTTTCAGTGCCCCCCACCCCCCTTCCCACCAAAAAAGATTTCTGCAGGCGCCACTGCTAAGATTGAGTCCAGGTCCACTCTGATGACATTTATCATTTATTGATTCCTTGTTATAATTTACATTAATAAAGTCACTGATTATTTCTCTAATTTAATCTGCCAGCTTCATAATTTACACATTATTTTCTTGACTTTTTAAAGCTGACTGAATTCAGGTGGCAGTAAAATCATAATAATCTATCTGCTGATGTAGGAGCTGGATACAGAGTCAGAGGAGCAGGTAGGACAGAGTGTCTCATGTAAGAGATGCGGTGATGGGCAGGTGAGAAGGAAAAATAAAATGTTATTTTGAGTACATTCTAGTCAGCTGTGAACTTAATGTAATGAATTACTGATCTAAAGACATAATCTACAACATGCTTGACAATTTATTTTATTTTGACCAGTATAAAAGTGATAGGCTTAGTTAAATTTAACTTTTATTTGTAGGAAGTGGTAGAAATTGGTTTTCATAATTGGGATTTTTCTGGTTAAATAAAGGTCAGTAAATAATCATTAGCTTTCAAATCAGTTACAAACATCCACATATCGATCTTATAAATAAATGTAAAAACATTATCTAAGCTTGTTTGGGATGATTTGTCACATTAATTTAATTATGTGAGTCATACAGTAAATGAGTTTAAAACGGAACAGTGCAACTAGTTTAATGAAGAATCTGTCTCCAGTCATTAAATCAGGTGTTTATTTATGTAGGTAAAAGTATCTTTAGCAACCTGTTAAAATACAATAGAAATCAAGAAATAGCTTCTAATTTATTCAAAGTGTTCTGTGGGAGTACCCCCAGACCCCCCTCCAGTGTGTCCTTTACACACATTATAAGACTTATGTGAGAGAATAAACCAACACACCTGTGATCCACCTGTGTGTCTCTGTATGAAACTATTGTTGATTATCAAACTGTGAGTTTAAAGGGCTGGTACAGTACATGGTTGAATGAAGGTGAACATAATCTCAGTTAATATGGTTTGAGTATTACTGCATCACAACAGAAACATTTGGTGTTCAGTTTTTGATGTGTGCAGACAGTTAAATTGGGCACTCTGAATACAAGCGGAGTCTTTGTGATTTGTGTTAATCAGGTGGTGGTGGCCTCAGATGGTATCATATTCCTGGCCTGGATTATTGTACCAGTCCACCCGTTTGTACCTATTGTGTTTTCAACTGTAGACAGCATAGGACATTCATATTTATGTTTAGGTTTTATTCTTAGCAACAACAGAAAAACCCGGTTGCACAACTGTGGGTGTGTCAGACCCCATCCCCCACGGTGCGTCCCCACCAACTTTCAACACAAAGTTACTTACCTGGCAGGAATAAATATTTTTTGCTGTTGATTTAAACTGCACTGGAAGTACTAGCTTTCTACCACTGCTGCAATTTATGCTTGCAAATACCTTTAAAATATAAACTAGTAGGCAGCATGATGGCTTAGTGGTTAGCATGATGCCTCACAACAAGAAGGTCCTTGGTTTGATTCCTGGTTTGGACCTGGAGTCTTTCTGTGAGAAGTTTGCATGTTCTCTTTGTGCCTGCGTGGGTTTTCTCCAGGCACTCCGGTATTACCCCACACCCCAAAACATGTACAATAGATTGCCTTCAGGCCCAGGCCAACCTTGAAATACAGATCTGCGATATCAGTTGAATTTGCCTGGTAAAACGATAAAATAATAAGAAAAAGCAAACTTACTTGAAGTTTAAGATATTTTACTGCCCATCCAAGGAGTGTTCTCACTTATCAAAATAACTGAGAAACCTCTTCACATTGGAAGTTAAATATCTTCAACTTCAAAATACAAGTCGTTTTTTTTCTCCTTTTTTTTTTTTTTACCTGGATGGCTGCTTAAGCTGCTGCCCGTGACCCGACTTCAGATAAAGCAGGAAGATAATGGATGGACGTTAGCTAAAATCTCTTTTCTTGATCTAGTGTTTTTTTATTTTTTTATTTTACACTGCACTAACAACCCAATCTTTAGTTCTTTTTAGTGTGTTTGCCAACTGCAGGAACAACAGTTCCCAAATCAGCTGTCATTTGATGCAGAGTGCTTTGTTCAGGGTGACTGTTGGTCACCACTAATGGTCAAGCCGACATTCATTTGACCGGACAATTTATTTTAAATGGTTCAAGAAGTAGTGTTTCATTGGAAACATTCCTTTATAACCTGGGCACGTTACCTTTTTGCTATAGCAGAACCAGCAGAAGCATAGACAATATTGTATTGTAGCATACCCATATATCTGATCCTGTGAAGTATGTGCTGATGATCCAATCCAAGCAGCTCCTTTTTTCTACAAAGAACAGTGGGAAAATACACAGTGCAAATTGATAGTCAAACATGACCTGGTTTTACTCTCACGGTCTTCACAGCCATTGTTCATTAAATGCTGTAGACATTATATACAAAAATGGGTGTTACTATATTTCTTTAAACCCTTACCTCCCTGCCACTTGCTGGAAAGGAAAGAGTGGCCTCAGAGTTGTCAAGAGAGCTGAGTGAAGAATTCATAGTGGTGAATTCCCTGTTGCTTTTGTTGACAGGCTCTTCCATCGAACTTAGAGACTAATGTTGACACACACAGCAAAATGTGTTTGTATTTAGTAAGACAACATTGGGTGTTACTTATTGTTGTATTTTCTTTCTTTTATTTTGTTTTAGTGTGTGTATTTAGAGATAATCAGGACAATATTCAACTTTGATTTAAATTGCTAAAATTGTAGTTTTGGGAGGATTAAACATAAGACCAATCATTTTGAGATGTAATCGTAGTTAATTTAATATAAAAAATATTTATTAGAATTATTATAAATGAACATTATCCTAAGTGAGCTCATTTTCATAAATAGTACAGCTCGTGTTGGGGCGAGTTGCTGCATTAAATCTAATTATTTTTGCTTTGTTGCAGATGAATAAAGATCTTTCTCACACTGCCCTCGTGTGGCCATCTGCTGCTTTACCAGAATTGAGTTTATGTCAGTCATAAGCCACTAACAGTATATAAAAAAATATGATGAATGTTTTTGTTAATAACCCTTGGCTAACAGGTTCATAAAACTAAAATCTTACACAGTGCTGGGCCCTAGGCGAGTTGAAGCGCAACCCCCCCCCCCCCCAACTATGTCCCACCCACCCCAATTAAAACCCCTAAAACTAAGTTTGACAGTGTAAGGTACTGTGGTAAACTTAGATTTATTTGCGTTCCCAGAAAGCAAATAAATACTGTAACAATATACATGTCAACTTGTATGGATTGTCCGCAAGTTATAAGGATTTTACGTTTTTTTTTTTTTTTTTTTGCAGGTATACGGACATATAGGGCAATCTCACGGATTTTTTCAAGTCTTGCGGATATTTTAAAAACCTCATTTTCAAATTTATCTAACATGTCAGAGCCTGTAGGATGATTTAAAAAACAATAAATAACATCAAATAGCCATCTTCCAACCTGTTCTGCCGGTAGAAATAAGTTTTCAACTTTTTCCTCTCACCTTTCCTCCTGCGTCGCAGCGGGTGCGAGTTGTATGAATTTTTTTTTGCAAAATTTACAGATTTTTGAGGCTTTTTATACTGGTAAACGTCTGAAGAGGTTGGCATGTATGGGACAACAAAATACAGACTTGTTGTCATTGAGTTTGTCAACACAAACTGCTACCTGAGAAGAACTACTAGCCCCTCCCCTGTCAAGAGTGTCGGAGCACGATGGGTCAGTGCAAAGTCAATCAAATGAGAGAGAGTGTGGGGGCAATTGCTGCATGGGAGAGGGGGGTGATGTTTTAGGGGTAGTTTATTTTTCCTGTAATACTTCATTATAGTTTTTTTTAAGACGAAGCTAATTGAAAGGGGCGCTTAGCAGAGTGACAACCAGGGATTACAAATAATTACTTTTTTCTTCTGCAGTTCGGTGCCCCCTCCAGCAGATGGTGCTTTAGGCGACTGCCTAGTTTGCCTATGCCAAGAGCCAGCTCTGATCTTACATGCAGTGGTCAAATGCTACAGCTCAGGTATTTTACACTTCTTGTTCAAATGTTAACAGTTTGTGTACCTTTGCTTTTAATGCAGCTTACAAAAACAAATTAGGTTTGGAACACACACACACACATATATATATAAACCAATGCCATGGTAATCTTACCGTTGGGTGTGTTCGATCCACAATAGTATGGTTGATTTGAGATAAGAAATGTGATTGATGTGATATAGGTTTTTTTAACTGCTTGATTTTTGCACTGGGAATATTCCTCCTCTGTCAAATTTCTAGGGAGTGGGAGACCTTTACCTTTACTCTCTGAATATAGACAATGCTGACTCTTTTGCAGGCCTGTCTTTGATTTTTTTGTACAATGATCCTCTATTTTTATTTCCACAATTTTATTATTATTATTATTATTTTAAGTTTGGTAACAAATAATCCTGTCAACATTAGTAGCTTTGTGAAGTATGGTTGTCATTTTTTCTTTTGAAACTATGATGCAGACATGCTTTTGTAGAGACATGTTAAAGGCCTAAAACTAGACAGAAAAAAATGCTTATGCTGTGCTTGAAAGTAAACTGATAGAAATTGTGTAAAATGAATGTGACATTAATTTAAGGTATTTAGGACTCTCGCTAAGTTTAAAATGGTCATCTCACAGGACCAGAAGATTTTACATAAACCTACAGCAAGAGGTGGATCAGTTCTTGTTAAATTGAAAGATCACAATAACTCTTGAGGCAGACATTAAAGGGCAATATTTGTAAAAGAACTGGATACTTTCTATCTAACTGCTTTGGCAAAGGTATTTTCTACTTTAAATTCCATTGTCATGTGTTACCTTGTAAGATTGTATAAACGTGGGTTGAAATGAATAGATAATGGTGCATAAAAGACAAAACTATCAATTTAGAACATATTTATTTACATCATAGTGTTATGTTAACATACAGCAAAATCCTCATTCTCAACTAAAGCAATTTTTATCCTATTGCTAAAGCAACCACTTTATAATGCTAAAACTGTTATTTTACACAAACATTCCCCCATGTTCTTTGTAAAGTTAGTAAAACAAACAAGGCACATTAACAATAACAAAAACATGATAAAAACAATGTAAAGGTGTACAGAGATGCAGAACAGAACTGCATAATGAAGAAAACAAAAACAATCAGCAAAGTAAAACTTTAAGCCTTTTTCAGCATGCTATGAAAATCAGTGACAAAAAACTGAAATGAGCAAATCTAATATAACACATACAATCATGCAAGCAACATTTTTGAAATAGGCACTTTGGTTGAACAGGATCAAACAGAATACAATTACATAGTGATCCAGGTGACTGAAGATGTGCTGATGTTTCATGAAGTTTTTGTAATGCAATAAAGACGGCTGATGTGAATGTGAATTTTCTGGTAGTGTAAATTTTAAGATATTCTATCATAAATAATCCTATGAGCATTCAAGTATTAACCTCATGATGAAAGCATATGAATAATGAGCATAGATTTGGCATCCCAAGATGAAGTTGACACAGCCTTAGCTTTCCACAAATGCGATGCACAGCGGATGAAAAGAAATACTCAAAGGCAGATCTATGAACAAATGAAAAGAAATATAAAAACAAGGCAACATGTTCCAAACAATGAAATGACAGAAAACAAACAGAATTAAAATAATGTCAACGACATAAGACACAAATATGGGTATCTTTTGTGATAAATAAAATCTAAATTCCAAAACAACTTGGGGTTATACCTGATTTTCTGTGTGGTAATGAAATGAACTCACAGTTCCGTCAGTGGTAGGGACGCTACACGCTCTTGCCAGCTGAGTATTTGTACAAGCATTTTGGATTTGGAGTGAATGTTGCATCTATGAAAAATAAGATGGTAGAAAAAAAACAACAGTAGTTATTGGATTTTTAGTCGAATGGATCCATTTTACTCATAATATGACAGTACAAGTAGCATGTGAGACATGTCTTCAGGACAGGGTGTGAAATGTGATCTCAGTCAACTAAAAATAAACATGATGAAAAATGTCAACTTACAGGAGAGAAAGTAACAGGCAGCGGGACTGTGAGGGAGCGCAGGATTGAGTCTGACATCATCTTGGGATTTAGCAGGAACACTTAGTTAATGGAAATTATGAGAATCCAAAATTTGGAGTGTGTAAAACAATAAGGCAAATACCTTGTCCACTGACAATAGATGGACATGAGTAATAGCAAATTTAGAATCAGTTTCAGAACAGTTTGCACAAATTTACTGTTAATTTTTCTTTCAATTAAGAACTCAGTGATTCATTTAGTAGTGATTTACAGGAGTAATTTGTGCTGCAATTTACCCTACAGTGCACATCAGGCAACATGAAACAAAAACATGAACACATCTTTTGTCTACACTATACAAACATTTTAAAGTCTTGAAGGCATCTTTATGTTTTAGTTAAATCATTACAGCTATGTTGATATTCAATATTGCATTACTACAGAAGATAAAAAAGTTATAAAACATCTTTAAACTGTCAAATTTAACATAAAACAAGGAAGACATAAAAACATTTCTGTTCGATACATATATTAGTTCTTAAAAACACCAGCACATAATGTTTGAATAGGTGTAAAAATCAAATGTATAATTACTTTAAAAACAACAGAAATACCATGCTTTGCTTTAAACAATTATGAGCTAAATTGTTTTCTTTACTGTAAGTTTTTTCTATAATTCTGTATAGTCATTGTTACATCCTCAAAGAGGCAGTTGTTAACAAAAAAAAAAAAAAAAAAATCAACAGCCCAGGCAAATCTTGCTGCTGCTCAGTGAAACAACAAATAAATAAATCCTTTTAATCTTACTGTATTTGATTATTTTGTGTGAGAAATGCAACTCTAACGTGCATTAGTATTGCTAGTTTTTCGGTACAATCTATTGAGAGTGGGACTAGCTCTTTAGAATCTCCGAGGATAGCCAGATGTGGATGAGTAGGAGTACGAAGAGGAGGAGAAATTCATGCTAAAGCCGGAACCAGCATCAATGCTGCCTCTTCTGGAGCCTGATCGAGATCCTGTCCTTGAGCCAGTTCGAGAGCCATATGCAGATCCAGAACCACTGGCATTGTAAGGACTGTAAAGGCCTTTGCTGGACTGGGAAGAGGCCTCCAGAAGCCTTAAGCTAGACCCTTCTTCAACCATGCTTCTGTCCATGGCATCTTTGAAAGAGATTTTCAGTTTGGTTTTTGGACATGTCAGATATTTTGAATAAGCACCAACATCTCTCAGTTTTTGGGCAGTGCGAGCATCGATTGTCCCTTTTCTGATGGATTCATCTAGCGTCACTCTGCCCTCGACATCAGGCTCAATAAGTCCACCAGTCAAATATTGAATCTCAAGAAAACGCTGGCCAGCCTCATAATACAGCCAGCCTTTTTTAAGAGCCTGAGAGGCAGACATCTTCACTTTAGTTCTTGGATCTTCAAATCCATTGAATGCTTTTTGTGCCAGATTGAGGCGATCAACCATGACTTTATCCACCAAGTTTTTCTCTGTAGCCTCAGCGACTGAGAATCTCTCTCCAGTTGTGGGGTCTATTATTCCTCCTGTGCAGGCTTGGGCCTCCAACAGTCTTTGGCCTGTGATGTTGTCTACTAAGTTTCTGTGCATTGCCTCAGTGATAGACACTTTCTCCAATGTATCTATGTCCAGTATTCCTGCTATTGGCCCAGTCTCTTCTGTTGGGTCATTCCAGTTTACTGCAGGTGGTTTAATTGAAGGCATGGGGCTCATGGGACTGGAATAAGTTGATCCAGAAGTTGAACCAAATGAGGATGACCGTGAACGGAAACCTCCAATACCTCCAGAAAGCATGTCAGCAAACTCTGTGATTGACAGGTTTCCAGATCGGTATGTCTCTAGAGTCTTCTGGTCAACAAGTCCTCGTGAAAGAGCATCATCAACATCATACTGTCTGCCAGACCTTCTGTCAATTATTATGGATTTTACAGAGCCATCAGAGGAAGTCATTGTGATCTCCTCCCATTCACATTCCTGCTCAGCAAGCTCCAAGTATGTTTGATGGTCTATAAGTCCCATTCTGTAGGCTTCATATACACTCATTTCTTTGCCTGTCTCTGGGTCAACAATGACAACTCTTCGTTTTCGAACTGAAGATTTAGAGGAAGTCTTCCTCTCCTGGTTCTTTTCTTTTAGTAACAGCAGTACCAGGCCAGTGTCAGGATCAGTGATACATCTCTCCATCAACTGAAGGTAGGTTAGATTTTCTTCTGTATTGGGATCAAAGAAGCCTTTTGTATCATCAGATGGATCAGTCAAGATCTCATTCATTTCTTCATCAAAGAAGCCACGTTTGTAGGCCACCTCAACTGGTAGACGATGACTTTCTTCTGGGTCAATAATTCCACCAGTGGCTATTTGAGCTTCGAGGAGACGAATACCATGATCTTTTAAGATTAGGCCCTTTTTCATTGCTTGGAAAAGAGAGATTGTCTTGCCTGAATAAGGATCTCTATATCCAGTCACTGCTCGCTCAGCAGAGAGAAGCTTGTCCTTGAATTCAGGACCTACAATTCCCATTTTTACTGCTTCACTGACTGTCAGTTTAAGATTCTTGATTGGATCAATAACATACCCTGTGGCTGCCTGGGCCTCAAGAAGCTCAAATGCAGTCCCTGGCCTAATCATGTTCTTCTTCATGGCCTGGTATATGGATAAACGTTCTTTGGTTGACTCCAAAAATACACCAGCAATGCAGCCTGTGCCCTGAAGGTATCTTGCTAGTCTAATGCTAACTTCTTCCACTGACAGAAGGCCTTCATTTAATTCAGTGACAGTCTGCTGGTCAATAATTTGTGAGCGAATCAACTCTTCCATTGTGATTTGTTTTCTCAGACCTGTGAAGGTCAACCTCTTGTCTCCAAGGGAAAGGAGTCGCAATCCCCCTTCTAGCTTGCATCTTTTGAGGAGCTCTGCATATGACACTTTCTCTTCAGTAACTGGATCAATAAATCCTTTAACATTGTGTGTTAATTGCTCATTCGTCTCTTTGTTGATATAACCTCTTTGCAAGGCAATGTCTGCTGGCAGGTGGAACTGGAATTCTGGATCAATGATGCCACCAGTAGCAGTCTGGGCCTCCAACATTTTTAGAGCATAATCTTCCGGAACAAGATCTTTTTTCATGGCTTGGAAGAGAGAGATGATTTTTCCACTGTATGGATCTTTGTATCCAGTGACAGCTCTTTCGACTGAGAGAAGTTTATCATGGATCTCAGGTCCAACTATTCCCTTACGAACAGCTTCATCAACAGTAAGGGTTTCATTCTTCACTGGATCAACAATAAATCCTGTTGCAGCTTGTGCCTCTAGGAGGTTGAGGCCTATTTCTGGTTTAATGAAACCTCTGTTCATTGCTTGGTATATGCTTAGCTTGGCGCCTGAGTCTGTTTTGACACCAGCAACACAGCCTGTGCCATAGAGATATTGTTTCACGCTGGTCATTTCCATGATGTCACGAATGTCCCTCTTGCCCTGTTTGAGAAGATTGTATGTCTCCAAATCAATGATGCGGGCATTGTAGAGCTCTTCAATGGTTATCCTTCTCCTTATAGTCTTGTATGACAGTGGGCTGTCATTTCTGATGATTTCTCTTTGCTCCATTATCTCGATAATAATGATGATCATCCGCTCTTTGGTGATTTTTCCAGAACGGTATTCATCTAAGAGTTTCTGTCTTTCCTGTTCTGGGATCAAATTTGAGTTCATTACATCCCATAGGTTCATTGGTTTATCAGCAAGGCCCTCAACTGGAATGTCGATTTGGGTTTTAGTCAGATCACTCTGAGTTTGCTCTTCTGTATAGAGGTATGTCTTCTCCACGACTGTTGGAGATTGAGGTTTAGAGAGAGGGAGGATGTAAAAGCCTGTGTCTGTATCTTTTTGGCATTTGTCTTTAAGCTGCTTGTAAGTTACATTCTCATCAGTTTCTGGATCTGAGAAAACCTTGTTGTCATTGGATGGTACAGACAGAGCTGTGGCAATTTCTTTACTGAAAATGTTCTTCTGGAAGGCAGCCTCAATGGGGACCCGATGACTGTTTACAGGGTCAATGATTCCTCCACTGATCATCTGTGCTTCCAAAAGGGGCATGGCATGTTCTTTAAGTATAAGATCTTTTTGCATTGCTTCAAAGAGGGAGATTTTCTTGCCCGTGAATGGATCCTTGTAACCAGTGACAGCCTTTTCTGCAGAGAGAAGTTTTTCGTGCAGCTCTGGACCAATGAGGCCTTCCTTCACTGCCTCATCTACTGACAGGCACTGTTTCTTTACAGGATCTACAATGAACCCAGTTGCAGCCTGAGCCTCAAGAAGTAAAAGGCCAGTGTTGTGTCTGAGAAGCTTTTTCTTCATAGCTTGATAAATGCTCATTTTCTCCTTTGGTTCTAGGCAAATGCCAGCAATACTTTCAGTGCCCTGAAGGTATTTACTAACACTAGGATTTTCACTGACCTGTTTAGGTGTTGTTTTGCCTTCCAGAAGGTGGTCAAATGTTAGTTTGTCAATGATATTGGAATCATACAAGGTATCTGCTAAAACAGGAGCTCGAAGCCCCTTAAAGCTGGACTGTTCTTGTTTCTTAGCTTCTTTCTCATTTACAATTGTGATAATGATCTTTATTATCCTTTCAATTGTAACTGTTCCTGACCGAAACTCTCTGAGCATGTCAAGTCTCTGTTCCTCAGTGAGATACTCAGAGTTGATAAGTTCCCAGATTGTCATCTTTCTGGCTTTAAAGGGTCCAGAGTCAAGCTCCACAGTTGCCTGAGTCATAGCCTCTTTTGTCTGGGCTTCAGTGTATGTCGACACCCCCTTATCATTGACTGCTTCATCACTTAGAGGAAGAAGAAGGAGACCAGTTTGCTTGTCAGTGACACATCTCTTGGAGAGCTGTGTGTATGTCACATGTTCTTTTGTGTTTGGGTCAAAGAAAAGTTTAGTTTCATCACTTGGACTGCCCAGAGTCTGTTTCATTTCATCATCACAGTAATTTCTCTTGCAAGCAACATCATGAGGGATACGAAAGCTTTTTACTGGATCAATGATGCCACCAGTGGCCATTTGGGCATCAAGCAGTCGAATACCTTGCTCTTTAGGAATAAGATCTTTTTTCATTGCCTGGAAAAGAGATACAGTCTGTCCAGTGTAAGGATCTTTGTAACCTGTAACAGCTCTCTCTGCAGACAGAAGCTTTTCATGCAGCTCAGGACCAACAACACCAGCTTTGACAGCCTCATCAACAGTGTATTTTTGGTTTTGGACAGGGTCAACTACAAAGCCTGTTCCTGCTTGGGCTTCAATCATATTCAAAGCAAGCCCGGGTCGTACCATGTCTCTCTTCATAGCTTGATAGAAGGACAATATCTCCTTGGATGAATCAATGAGTACACCTGCAACGCAGTTTGTACTCTTCAGTGCCTTGTAGACTGGCTCCATTTCAGAGACTTCCTTGACTGACACCTTTCCCTTCTGTAGTTTATTGTGAAGGTCTTTATCAATGATTTTTGATTCCACAAGCTCACTGACAGGGATGGGTCCTCTCAGACCATCAAAGGTAATTTCATTCTTTTTGTCCTTCTCCTCAGCTACTGTAATGACAATCTTAATTATCTTTTCTATGGTAATTTTGCCTGTCTTGTACTGACGAAGAAGATCCTTCTTTTGATCTTCAGTGAAATACTCAGAGTTGATTATCTCCCAAATGGTGACAGTTTTACCTTTGAATCTTCCAAAAGGCACAGACACAGCTGTTTTGCTGAATACATCTTTGGTCTCTTCTTCTGTGTATATACTAGAGCAATGAGCAGCTTTTTCTGTGATTGGCAGGAGTAACAGACTTGTACTGGGGTCAGTAGTGCATCTTGCCATTAACTCAGAATAGGTCAATGGTTCTTGAGTGCTAGGGTCAAAATATCCCTTTGTGTCATCTGAGGGTTTGTCCATGATCTTATTCATTTCTGCATCATACTGTCCTTGCTTACAGGCTGTTTCATTGGATATGCGGTGACTATTGATAGGGTCAATGATGCCACCAGTAGCAAGCTGTGCCTCAAGGACCCTGATAGCATGATCTCGTTCAATCAGACCTTTCTTCATGGCTTCAAAGACAGAAATCTTTCCACCGGTGTAAGGATCTTTGTAGCCAACAACAGCCCTCTCGGCTGAAAGCATTTTGTTGTGCAGTTCAGGGCCAATCAAGCCTTCCTTGACAGCCTCATTAACAGGAAGTTTCTTGTTCTTAATAGGGTCTAAAATATAACCTGTGGCTGCCTGGGCCTCAAGAAGGATCATTGCTGTGCCTGGAGTAATCATTTTTTCTTTTGATGCCTGATAGATTGACATTTTTTGATTGGCAGGTGTTAAAACACCTGCAATGGCATTGTTTCCTTTAAGAATTATTTTAAGATCTTTGGTCTCCCCAAGCTCTTCAACAGTGGTTTTGCCACTCTTTAGTTGATCAAACTCGTTTTGGGGTAAAAGACCAAGGTCATAAAGCCTACTTGCAGGTACCTTTTCACGAATGCCATCAAAAGCTAAGGGATCTGGTCTCTTTTCTGCCTCATCCACTACATCCCTACCATTTTGACCAATGTAAACTGTCCTTGTTGTTTCAACTGTTGTTACATGGTGGATCTCTTTGTTTGAAAATTTATCAGTCTCAGTGTCTTTCTGAGCTTCTTCAAGCTGCTGAAGTTTCTCACGCAACTTCTGGTTTTCCTCTGCAAGTACCCTTTCCTGTTCTAGTCTCTGTTTTTCTAGTTCTTGCATTTCTTTTTGCTTGTTAAGCATTTCTTGTTCTGCCTCTTTCTGTTTACTGACGGCTGCATCCATGGTGGCCAGAAGTTTCTTTTTCTCCTCCTCCATTTGCTGTCTCTGGCGTTCCTGTTCATCTTTAAGTGCCTTTGCTTTCCTCACTTCCTCTTCAAACTGGCTCTCCAGCCTCTTTTTCTCATCTTCAATTAGCTTCTCCTTCTTTAACAGCAGCTCCTTTTCTGTAAGGAATGTCTGTTGAAGCATTGTCTTCTCATGCTCAATTTGTTTCTGCTGTGCATCAGCCATCTAGTAGGAGGGAAAAAAAACACGTTACATAAGGTTTGTAGTTTCTAGACTTCCTTGTTAACACTTATTTTCTTTAATAAAATGTATAATGAAAACTGTTCCTACAATGCACTCTGCTTATGCATATGGGGCTACAAGGGTCACTAAAAATTTACACAATATTTGTTTTTTTACCGTAAGTTTTTGCATGTTTACTTAATATGCATTATATTTTCTTGAACTGTTCAACATGTTTGCTTGCCATTTTGTTTCCAAAACTGCTTTTTATAAAGTGGTGTAACTGTTTAGTGCAAAATAAAATTCCAAAACTTTAAACACATAGTGTTGTATGTAGTTAAAAATATTTAATGAGATTACTTTTGTAGGCATTTATTTGAACTAGAATAAAGTTTTGCAATAAAGCATTTGATCCTCACAAAATGTTTTATGTACCTTTAGGGAAAAGTTAAAAAAAAACCCAGCAAATGTTTGCATACATGTTATGAAAGTAGACAAAGAAATCCTCACTAAGAAATTAGTGAAAAATGGCTTCTGTACTATTTGGGCTATTTTTCCATTCTAAACTAGGACAGCTCATCTAGGCCATCAATGGGAAAAGGATTTTTCAAGTTTGCATACAATTTTAAATGACTACCAGTCAGGACAAAAGTCTAAGTTCACTTTAGTTAAAGTGGGTCATGTAGTAAAAATGTGACTCTAAGCACAGTTAATTGTATCAAATAATGTTTACTGAAAAATAAATCTAACTTTTCTATTAACAGTGAAGTTAAAGTGCCTGTGACATCCAATTTTCATGACAAATGAGAATGAAATTATTGAAAAATACAAATATATCATAAATGACATTTTGCAGCAAAAGGAATTTCATCACTAAGATGAAGTTGTTGAAGTATACAGTCACAAATTTAATTGGATACAGCCTCTCAGACTGATCTTTTGTGACAATAAAATACAATGCCTGCATGAAAACAGAGCATTGTCACAATGGATAACACAGACAGCAGCAAAGGACCACTGTGATCCAGACAGTTCTTCTGTTTTTATCCACAGAAAAGCCAAGCAAACTCACATCTGTTGTCATAATACTGCTGCAACCACCAGCTATATACTGTTTTGACTTATTAATGGTTTTACAAAAACGGCCACTTGCTCGGTGGTTTCACGTTTTCCTCTCACTTCCTGTTTCACTTTGACCGTGCACAGTCCAAATCACATGTTAAATGATATGTGATAAAATGGGTAAAATAAAAATGTTTAGGTGTTTTCTTCGGTTGTTTTATATTTGTAAAAAATGAATGTCATGGCACTTTAGACTACCCTTATCAAAACAAATTACACAAAAATACTTGTCTTTGGCTGTGTCTCAATTCAGTGGCTGCAGTTAACATAGGGTACATTTGTAGATGGCCTACATCACTGCACTGTGTTGTAGGCTTTCCCAAATTGTGGGCGCCTACTCATGCAGCCAACAAATGCAGTCACCAAAACCCCCCAAAATGTAGGCTGCATCCACAATTCATTGCACCAAAAGCAAACTAAACAGAAAAAACAAAAATAGCAGAGTTTTTTTTTTACAGTGGAGTTTACAAGTACTGATCTTAGAGCTAAAGCCAAATTATTAATGCTTTTTTATTATTATTTAGGGGGAGTATTATGCAAAATAGATTTTCTTGAGTTTTATATCATGCAATGTCATTCCCTCATCAAAAACATTTCTAGAGGAGGGCTATTCAACTGGCGGCCCACGGGCCAAATGCAACATCAAATATTTTTTAATATATAGAGCCTTTTTCAACTGAACAACTGAAGGCAACATAGTTACTTGATTGTGGTACAGAACTGAAGTGCCTCCCCAAATACTACTGCATTTTGTCAAGTTATACCTTCTGTGAGAAGAAGGCATGTGATAAAAAACATTAGGGCTGAACGATTAATCGCATTTGTGATAATCTCAAGATATGTTAAAACAAGATTTTTTTTAACTACACAGGCTGCAATTTGACAGGTCATGTGACTTGGGAGTGAGCCGAGCGGAGCAGTGCTGCCATCGTAGTGGCATTGTCGCTAGATCTAGCGTCTTTTTAGACCCCTCTAGTGCCCTTTTTTTTTGTTTTGTTTTTTCCAAAAAGCGACTACCGACAAATCTGGCAAATTTTCCCAGTGATTTTGGAGACTTTTAGAAGATTTGACCACACAACTTTCCAAACACTTTTCTCCTTTCCTCCTCAAGCAGTGAACAGTGAGGTGAGCCCCCCCCCCCCCCCCCGCCTTCCTAAAGTGGTCTGATTGCCTCATGCAGTGCCTCTGTGCTTTAAATAAATCTTACTTTGTTTATTATGAAACAGATTGATTTATTGCTTCTGTTTGTTGAAAAATACTTAAGACATTAAAAAAAATAATTGCATTTTAAATCGCAATTTATAGATAAAAAAATCGCAATTAGATTATTTTCCAAAGTTGTTCAGCCCTATAAAACATAACTCTATTGTAATAGGGCAGGGCAGAGCGAGGCAGTGCGGGCGTGGTTACACAAACATATGCCATCTGAAGACTAGACTGTCTCATTTCACAGCGGTTTTATGAGGCCTACATGGACAGCCCGCATTGGGTGTGGACTGCGAGGGATGCAACCTATGAATTGAGACACAGCTTATGATTTTTGTCTTGCCACTAAATGTGTAGTTCAAGATTGACTACAAATAATTAAAATGTTATGGAACAGTTCAATAAATTTAGCATTGTTTAATTTTCGCGTAACCATGGATGTGTCTCAATTCATGGGTTGCAGCCGTGGGCCGTAGGCCACTCATGTCGGCTGCATAAACAGCTGTGAAATGAGACGGTTTAGTCTACAGAAGACATATGTTTGTCTGACAACACGTTGCCCTTGTTATTATGGTGATAAGTTTTATATCACATTGTTGTATTTTCAATGAATAACTTCACAGAATTCAGTTTTAATTGTAAAACGTTACAAGTAAATACATAAAAAACATTAATAATTTGGGCTTAGTTTCAGTATCAGTACTAGCATTTTATTTAACATCTCATTGCCACAAAGGTTTCTTCAGCTAAGTTGTTTAACTTACATTTTTCGGTCCGTGATAAATTTCTAAACTTCGTCCTTAAAAATAAATAAATAAAAATCTGCCGTAAAATTAAAAAAAAAAAAACTTTTCTGTTTTTGTTTTTTCTGTTTAATTTGCTGAAGGGGCAATGAATTATGGGATACCACTGGCCGCGTAGGATACTCAGATGCAGCCAATGTTTTCGGGGTTTTGTCGGCTGCATTCCTGGACTGCATGTGTAGGCGTCGCAGAACTGGGACAGCCTATGGCTCGTGGCGGTGACGTAAGCTGCCAACAAATGCGGCAGACGTCGGCTGACACCCATGAATTGAAGCACAGTCCATGTCTTAGCAATGTTAATCTCTGTAATAACCTACCTACTTTCAATAAATGTTTGTAACATACCAGCTAAACTGCAAGTTTACTGATGTTACATTTAACCTGAACTCTGAAACAGAAAAGGAATATGAGATGTGCTGAAATAGAACTGAAAATGGATAAACATTCCAGAACATGAGGAGGCATTCAGGAGATGATCTGCATGAACACAGTGCACTGTAAGAAAATTAAATGTAAAATCATATTCACAATTTAATACAGATTTGTGATTAGTACAACCAGAGAAAGGACAGAGATTTTGGAAGGGAAATTGGTTAGTTTTTAGACAGTTAACAATGACATGAGCTTCTCTGCTATGCCATTTTTGACACAATACCTCTTTTGACTTATTTTGAAGGTCTTCAGCCTCCTTTTTCAGTCTAGCCTTCTCGTTCTCTAGGTCTGCAATAGCTTTGCGTAAATCATCAGCCTCTTTGCCGGTATTTAGTCTCTCAAATTCCAGTCTTTCCACTGCAGTCACTTTTTCTTGTGTGGCAATTTCAGTCTCATGTAGACGAGCAGCAACTGTATCGGCCTGTTTCTTGAATTTCTTGGCTTCTTCCTCAGCTTTGGCCTGGGCTTCGCTGAGCTGAGATACCTGAAGTCTTAGCTTTTCAGCCTCAGCAACAATCTCCAATTGTCTCTTTCTCTCGGCTGTAAGGGAACGCTGGTATTCCTCCGTTTCCTCATCCAGACGTTGCTGCATTAATTGTTTATCCTCCAAAAGCTTCTGTGCCTGTTCCTGAGCCAAGTCTTTTTGTCTTTGAAGCATCTCTGCCTCAGCTCGGAGTCTAGATGCTTCTTGTATGGCCTGCATGTTCTCTTTGTGCATTTTTTCTGCAAGTGCTCGTTGCTGATTGAGGTCATCTTCTGCAATCTGTCTGAGGCGGGCAGCCTCTTGGGCTTCAACACTAAGCCTAACAGCCTCTTCGGCAAGCTTTTTCATATTTTCAGCCTCATCAGCAAGGAACTTTTGTGTGTTATCTTTGTCTTTTTTGATGAGACGCTGATTTTCCTCCTCAATTTTGATTTTTAGTTTGAGAAGTTCCTCCATCTGAACCTTGACTTTGAACAGCTCATCCTCCACTTGGGTCTTTTGTTTGAGAGCATCATCAACCTCATCTTTCAGACGCTGCAGCTCATCATCCAGGAGCGATTTCTGTTTATCTGTTTCATCAAGTTGCAGCTTGACCTTTGTGAGCTCTTGCTCCACTTGAAACTTTTGTTTTAATGTTTGCTCAGCCAGTTGTTTGTGCTTTGCCATCTCAGCATCAGCTTGTTCTTTTTGCTTGAGTGCTGCGGCTTCGGCTTGTGCTCGCTTGGCAGCTTCAAACTCAGCCTCCTTCTTCAACCTTTCAGCATCTTCCTGAGCTTTAGCTTGCTTTACAGCTTCCTGTTCAGCAGCAGCCTTTTGCCGTTCTGCTTCTTCTGCTTGCTGACGAAGGAGAGCCGCCTCCATTTCTGCTTTCTCCTTAGCAGCTTCTGCCTCTTTGGCAAGTTTCTTGGCTTTCTCATATTCTTCTTTAAGCTTTTTTTGCATGATGCTGTCCTCCTTTTGTTGAGCAAGTACACTTTGCACTTGCTGCTCTGCTGCACTGCATTTCAGAGCTGCTTGCTGGGCTGCACTAATCTGCTCCTCTGCTTTTTGGTCAGCCTCATCTTTCTGTTTCTTTGCTTCTTCTGCTCTCTTTTTTAAACGCTCCAGCTCGTCTTGGGCTGCCTTTCTTTGTCTGCCTGCCTCTTCCTCTGCAGCAGCAATCTTCTTCACCTTTTCTTCTGCTTCCCTCCTCCTCTTTTCCTCTTCAAGGGCAAGCTTCCTCATTTTCTCAGCCTCCTCTTCTGCTCTGAGCTTGCTTTGTTGTGTCTCCTCAGCAATATTTTTCAACTTGTTCAGCTCTAGCTCCAGGTCCAGTTTCCCAGATGAGGCCTTCTCAAAGTTGAGCTTAAGGATTCTGATTTCTTCTTCAACAACTCGCTTCTGCTTTAGAGTGTCATCCACTACCGCTCTTTGTCTTTCCATTTCAGCTTCAGATGACTTTTTGAGCTGAACTATCTTTTCATCAATATCTTGCTTGTGTTGGTTTGCTTGGTCTTCAAGAGCCTTTCTCTGATAAGCTTCGTCCTCAGCTTGCCGTCGGAGTCTCTCATTTTCTGCCTCCTTCTCTTTCAGGGCAATTTCAGCTTCTGTTTTTAAGCGAGTGGCTTCACTGATGGCAGCAAGCTTCTCTTTGAGAATCCTCTCAGCCTCTGATCTCTGACGAGTTGCTTCTTCTTCAGCTATTTGACGCTGATGCTTAGCCTCCTCTGCGATGGCTCTAAGCCTGCTGGCCTCTTCTGCCAGGTCTTTCATCTTGGCAGCTTTAGCTTCAAGAAGTTGTTTGCTTTGTTCCGTGTTGAACATCGACTCCTTCTCTGCTTTAGACTTCATCTGGATGAGTAAATCCATTTCACTTCTTACTTTGGCTAGTTCATCTTCCAGCTGTTTCCTTTGTTGCTGAGCTGCAATAACTTCATTCTTCAGGCGGTAGAGTTCATCTTCAAGTAGGGACCTCTGTTGCTCTGCATTGTCAAAATCTGCCCTGAGTCGAATCAGTTCCTGTTCTGCGGTGAGCTTCTGCTGTGATGTGCTCTCAGCTACTTTTCTTTGCCTCTCAAGTTCTTTCTCAGCCATATCTTTCTGCTTCAAGGCTGACTCTTCAGCTTTGGCTCTCTTCTTTGCCTCACGCTCAGCTTCTTCCTTTTGTTTTTCAGCTTCTTCTTGAGCGAGGCTCTTTTTGTGTGCCTCTTCCTCAGCCTGGAGTCTTAGACGAAGGGCCTCGTTGGCTTTCTGCCTCCATTTCTCCAGCTCTTTTTCTGCCTCTTCTCTGGCGTTTTCTGCATTTTCCTGTTGCTTCTTGAGACGAGCTGCTTCTTGTTGCAGCTGAAGGACAGCACCATGCTCTTGCTTAAGTGACTCCTCCAACTTTGAGGTCTTTTCCACAAAAGAGATGTGTTTACTCTGCAGCTCAGCAGCAGCACTTTTCTGGGCTGCTTCATGAGCCACTTGGATTTGTCTTTCCTTTTCAACCTCTGCTTGCTTGACTTGCCTCTCAGCCTCCTCTGCCTGTCTCCTAAGATTATCAAGGTCTTCAAGAGCTTTTTGTTTTTGCTTTGCAGCCTCCTTTTCCGCTTCAGATTTGCGTTTGAGTTCCTCTTCTGCCAAACGCTTTTTCTGTGTCTCCTCATTAACTTGTTTCCGGAGCTTCTCTGCCTCCTCTTGAGCTGCCTTCCTGAGTTTTTCTGCTTCAGCTGCTCTATCACGAAGTTGCTTGAGTTCAGATTCTGCAGTGGTCTTTTGTTTTACAGTTGTCTCGAGTTGGATCCTGATGAGGCGGATTTCCTCCTCAATCTTGACTCGACTTTGAAGAGCTTCATCCACCTGTTGACTTTTGCTTTTGATCTGCTGCTCTGAGAGGTTTTTGAGCTCGTGCAGCTCCTGTTGGATGTTCTGTTTTTGGTTTTCTGCATCTACAGCAGCATTTTCTCTCCTGCTTACTTCTTCCTGCATTCTGAACTTCAGCTCTTGAGCCTCTTTTTCAGCTTTTGCAATGGCCTTTGCATGAGCTTCAGCTAACTGCTTCTGTTTGTCTAACTCAGCCTGCATCTCCGCCATCTTTTTCTGCTCTTCTGCTTTGAGTTTCTGTGCAGCTTTCTGCATTAGTGGAAGCAAATGGTAAAGAAAGGATTATAATCAAGCATGACAGACTGAAGGTAATACTTTACATTAACCAGCTCTAAACAGTGTGGGTTTAAACAGTTAATACTTTGGTAATCAAAGCCAAAACACACTTGTTTAGGAGCAAATTACTGTAGTGCATTACCTCGGCAATGTTAATGTTAAAATTAGCTCAAAGAAGAGTTCAATCACTAGATGCAAATTAGATGCACATTCATTTAAGTGATGTTAAATTCTTGATGCAATTAAAGAATCATGACAAGATCATTCAGGAAAAACAGAACTCATGAATGTATCAGTTAATGCATGGAAACAAATTACTTCACATCACAGCAAGAAAATCATGGCATGCATCTGTAGCTGGAGGAGGATCATATCTTACAGTATATCAGTCTATGTATTTAACAAACCTAACTGTGTGATCACTGTAGAAATATCAGACTCGCAGATCTTTTCAGTATGTAGGTGGGGTTTTGTTTTGTGGAAACTTATACCCCATAGAGTCAGTGGAAAACACTTAAAAATAATAATAATCCGAGTAAGAAATGTTTCCACACCATTCTGTCAGAGTATCTGTTATGCCATCCCGTGCACTTGGGGTTCTTTAAATCACCATTTGTTACGAAATAGAATTGGGATGAAAGGAGAAGTCAAAAAATAAAGATTCAAGTGACATGTTAGTCTGGAAATTGGCTTATGACAAAAAAATATGAAGCATTACAAAGGCTCTTAAATTGATAAACAGGCTGAGCATGTAAAATATATGCTGTCAGTGAAGACATTAGTAATCATGAGGCAGTCTGGATAATTAGCTGTAGATGTACAGAAATGAAAGATGGAAAAAATGGTTTGAAAAGTGAAAATGCAGTTTGAGACGAACACAGAAGATAGGATGAAACAGGAATAATGAATTAGACGTACCTAGGACACATAATTTACCTCTTTTATGCTCAAACATGGCAAAGCACTGGCAAGCAGTTAAAAGAAGCAAGGACACAAACAAAACATTGGGTTAGAAAAGAATGCAAGTCTTTCAATTTGTGTGATTTAGGGGGGGAGGGAATAGATTTGAATACAGAGATGATCAGACTGACCCACAGATTTATAACTTTGAGGTTAACCTCAAGAATAAAGTAGTCAGTGGTGTAAGGAATAAAGAGACAACTAAAAGTAGTGAAAGAAAGAACCCCTCTTTATAATTTAATCATGGCACAACATAAAATGAATGGAAATGAAGTAACGTGTGAACGTACACAGTGCTGAATTTAGTCTCTCTAATTTGAAACACTGAGAAATGTGCCCCTAAAAGAGTCTCTAACTGATTACTGTACTGATGAAATGTGATGGCCACCTTTTAGTTTTTTGTTTTCCATGAAGCAGATTTTCCTTTTCTTGAAGTGGTCTTGATCAACAGCTCTCCAAGCTTTCTGACGATAATGAAACTTGGTTGCCTTTTTCACTTGTTTTCAGTTTAAAGGAGAGATACAGTATCCTGCTTTTAAACCCTTCTTTTTCACATTTAAATAATTCAAGTTTGGGGTTATATAAAGTTGAACTGCAATTATTTAGGCTGAATTTCTCCTTATTTTAACTCAAATCAACTCGTTTTGATGCTGTCTCTTTAAATCTAAATGAGGCGCTTCATACCCTGCCCCCTCCAGCTTTCAGAGTGGTCTATCGTACTTTAATATAGGGGGTTACAAACTGTATAGCATAAACATTTTATTTACAAACTAATTAAAAGATGTCAACAACAGAAGACTTGTCCATCCAACCTTACATGTTGGAGCCAGCCAAGTTCCGTCATTAATACTGTGACGTAACAGTTCAGAAAATATAATGGAGTATAGAGAAAACTAAACAGGTTGAGAAACATGACCCAAACAGGATGTAAAGATATCTACACAGCACTGGGAAAAACAAAAGTTAACTTTTCTGCACTCCTAGAGACTCCACAACAAAATGTATTTAAAAAATGTATTTTGCATAATATGTCCGGAATAATTCTTGTTCAGAGGAATACTTATAGGTTTGTTTGCTGATCTATGAATCTTTCAGAGAAAAGGAAAGGCACCTCCACTTAAGAGGTAAGCCAAAGAAAAACCTTAAAAGACATTCAAATAAAATGTTTCAAGACCATTTTATAGAAAACAAGAAAATCTGGCTTCTAAGAAGATATATTTTAAAACCAAATTGAGGATTTGCTAACATACGATTAGCAGTGGCCATCTTTAGCTGAACCTCAGCACACTCAAAACACATGCTTTATATTTGCTTGTTTAGTTCACGTTTAATGAACAAACTTTAAAATTCAACAACTCTCCAGGTAATATGTCAGCTACAGCATGCCAATGTTTCATGCATTTTCAGTGCAAAGGAACCATTTGTGACCTTTACATTAAACGAAATGTGTAAAAAAGTGTGACAGAAAAACAGAAAAGTGCATGTGTGGGGTGGGGGTGTATGATCAGTGAGGAATCCATGTTGTGTTGTATGTTCATTTAGTTTGATGGTTGGTTAGGCAATGTTAGAATTTAGTTTGTTTGGGACTCTGCCAGTCGTCACATACCTCCTCATCCTCCAGGCGGCGCTGCGTGTCGGTGATGAACTTGATGTACTGATTAGTCAGAGTCATCAGCTCACTGTACTTGGTCCTCAGTGTTACATACTATTTCAGGGAAAACAAACACTTCAGGCTGCTGTTCAACAGTCCATACTTTTAGTACAACTATTAAACTTTACTACAAAGTACTTTGTCTTTTTCATTCACACATCCAGTAAACTATGATGTAAACCATGTATGTAAACTTTTTAAAGTAAGGAATTGTTACTTTGTAAGAAAAAATAAATGGAGTTGAGAATTAAATCACAAATGACCTCAACTCTTGTTCTAGTTGTGATTTACCCATAGCCAGTTCTTTCACTCTTGCACTGGTTTATAGTGAAGAGGTCTCGGGTAAAATGGCTCATTGCTTTATAAAATCTCTTGTGCTGAAGCATAAAAACACACCTCCTGAATGATGTTGTCAGAAGCAGAATCAAGCTTGGTTTTCTTCAGGGGAGCAGCAAGAGGCTCCACCTGAGCTCTGTACGCAACCAATTGCAGCTCATAGTCCTGTTTACACAAAAACATCATTAGTTAGACTCAAAATAATTATTTTATAGATCAAAGATTACAATCCACGTGCACACTTCATGGTTAAAGCTCACCTTAATGGTATCAATGTATGCTTTAGCATACTTTTGACACTCATCCACTTTGTCCTTGTTCTGTTCAATCTCTTCCAGAAGTTTCTATTAAAGAAAGAAGATCAAGGTCACGGTTCAGTAGTTTATTTTAAAAACTAAATGTAGATAATAACTGTAAAGGTTTAGGCACAATACTTTTTCTTGGGCAAGCTGATCTTTCAGAGTTTTGCTGTCGGTAATGGGCACAGCCTGGATCTTCTCCTGCCTTTGCTTAGCGTCGGCTATCCAACGAATTAGCAAATCATAGCTCTCCCGATAGTAACCCAGTTGTCGACCGAGCTGCTCCAGCTCCCTCTGGCGAAGGTCAATCTGGGTGAACACTGCTTTCCAGCGGTCCTGGAGACCAGACGTGAGCTGGCGGTAGTGATCCAGCTCAGCATCACGTTCGCTGTGCACACGGGACATCTTGTCGCTCACAACAGAAGCTTTCTTTAGCTCCTCCTCCATGGAGTCAAACACTGGCTGTTCACCCTCAGCTTCTGCTCGCATTTTCTGTGATTGTCCAAAAAAATAATAAAAACATTTGCTTATGAGCAAACACAACAAACATACTCTGACATGTATGAGTCAAACCAGCATGCAGCTAAAGCTTTTAAACAATAAAACATTTTTAAGATTTATATTTTTTTCAAAAGCTGAGTTATTTTGAATACCTTAAGCTTAGTTCTTTCAGTCTCCACTTCTTTGACATCACTAGGTACAATGTGAACCTCCCGCAGATAGTCCTCATACTGCTTCAGGACTCCCTCAGCACCCTGTGTGTTGCGGATGACCATGTCAACAGTCTTCAGCCTGAGGAAAGTTTAGATGACAACAAACATGATTTTAAAGGGCAGGTATTATGTATTTTCAAGCCACAAAGTTAAATTCTATACCAATATCAAGTACTATTTTACCTTCAGTTATTATGAAAAAGCTATATATATCAAAAATTATTTTGACTTTGCAAAGATCTAAACACCTTGAAATTGACCTCTGTCTCTTTAAGAACCTCTGACTGTTTCTTCACAACAATGCTTCATGCAGTTTACAACTTTTTAAAGGAATGCCGTAATTTGAGAAAAAAAAGAAGCAACACTATATAATAGTTTTTGGAAATTGCAACTCAGGATATAGTTGAACATTGATTGAATGATGCCACGTTGGACAATGAAAGTATGTTTTCTGAAGAACCGGAGCGAGTACAGAGGATCTTACAAGATGTTTTAGCTTGGTAATATATCTCCCAGTCATCCTCTCATACATATACATCCATATTAAACTGTTTTTTGAAAAGAAACTATGAATATAGATCATTGTGAAGCCATGTTTTGCAATGAAATCATGAACTGTCACCATGTTTAAGATAAGTTTTGCAATAAAATTATAGGGATTTGTGAAGAAAATCCTGGTCTGGTGGGGCTGTGTGGGGGAGACACGAGGTGGGGTTCTCTGTGGGGCAGAAACTCAGCTGGGGACTGAGCTCCAGGGTGGAGCTTTGGGTAAACAGGTGGAGCTTAGAATAAGCAAGCATTTAGGAAGCTCCACATGGCTATCACAGGAGATACAAGGATTTCTCAAACATGTATGAACATGGATATGTTTTTGATGATGGAATGACATTATAAAATGATATAAAGCTCAAAAAATACATTTTGCATAATAACCCCCTTTTAAAAGAATGTGTTTTCTTTTTAGAGTAAGTAGTTGAAAACTTACTTCTCGAGATAAACAGAGGACAGCATGTAGACATGGTCCATCTTCTGCACAGTAATGTCAAGCTCTGACCGCAGTACAGGGGTTGAAGGGGACTGCTGAGGGGAGGCCAACACTTCCTGGGTCTTTACAGACACCTTATCAAGGTCCTTCTTAAGGCCTTCAAGCTCTCCCTGGAGTTTCTGTGAAACAAAGCATCAGTGTTAACACAACGACAGAACATTAGAACATTAGCCACATAACGATGCAAAACAGATTAAAAAAAAAAACTCTAGGAAGCATACAAATAATTTGGAATTCTTTGTTCCAGATAAGTCAGATTTATTGTTTATTTTTATCTTGCATCAGCAGAAATCTGCACACAGAATGCAGCCAGCAGCTATAGAATCTCTGAAACTGTCACTGAACTACATATTATCTTAGTTTTAACAGTGTGTATGCTCATCAGGCATATACACTATTGAGATCCATTTTTCTTCTATTTGTTTTTTGGCACATTTCTCATTCTGTAAAGGCTGTGCCATTTCAGCCATTTATGCATCAGAACCTTCAACTCCTTCAGGACATTCTGGCTATGACTTTTGGTACTTCAGCAATTTATACTTTGAGATATTTAGTTTTTCTGCTATTTTTATCTTTTAGAAAATGCATGGAGCCATCTTCGACATCCTTAACCCTTCAAAATGTTCAGAAATCTTTACTAAACTCTACCTTTTGATTTGTTCCTTAGTGTTTCACTCCTCTGTATTAATTTCAGCCCGCTCCAGCTTCCATCCTGCTGATTTTAGCTTTCTGAGCAATCATTCTGACCTTTTCTGCAACTCTTCTGCTAATTTAATTTATGTTTCTTTCAGATACTTTCTGCTATTTTAAGATTTTTATACTTCTTTCAGCTGCTTTGTGCTAATTTCAGCTGTTTTCTGTGTTTGTAGCTACTTTTTAGATAATTTGAGCTTTTGTCAGCTAAATTCTTCCTTTCAAATTTCAGATTCTTATAGCTTAATTCAGCAAACATGCTTTTTTCTTTTTGCTAATTTCAGCTATTTCAGTTACTTTATTGATCCATTTTTAGGCTAGTTTCAGCTGTGTTTTTTTTAGTTTAGCATTCTCACACTGCATTTTCGCAGGAAATCCAAATTCTCTATTTATTTTATTCTCTTTGCATCTTAACTTTTCATAAACTCTCACAACCCTTCTCAATAAAATATTCAATTTTACATTTTGTCTCTGTTTAACCACTTTTAGATAACCTGTTAATATAAACATTTACCTGCTGCTCTGTTCTTTTCTGGGCACATTCTCTCAGAGGCTCTTTTTCAACTGGTTTGCGGATCCGAGCCACAGTCTGAGCCTCGCAGTCCTCGATACGCAAACGCAAGTCTTTGACCTCAGAAATATAGCTCTTACACAGAGTCTCATCTTGCTGACCTGTAGGAAAGAAGTTGAATTAGATTAGAAAATCAATAATTGTGAAAAATAATCTGTACTAAAAGCCATTTAGATTACGATATTAACATTAAGCATATGAGCAAAAATAGTTGCATTATTTTAAATACAATAATGACAATGGTGTGAAATTGTCAATAATTGATCATTATACCTAATTGAAGTTTATACTGTATGTCTTCACAAATACTGTTCAAATTCTCAAATGCATGTTACAGGTGTGGGTTAGGTTCAGGACCAAGGTTTAGGTTAGTTTTAGGGTCAGGTAAGTTTCTGTGAGGTTAATTTTAGAGTATATGGTCAGGGTTAGGCCATAAAGTCTAAAAAACATGAATGGGAGTCAATGGAAGGTCCCCACAGGGTCAAGAAACGAACAAGTGTGTGTGTGTGTGTGTGTGTGTGTGTGTGTGTGTGTGTGTGTGTGTGTGTGTGTGTGTGTGTGTGNGTGTGTGTGTGTGTGTGTGTGTGGGTGTGTGTGTGTGTGTGGGTGTGGGTGTGTGTGTGTGTGTGTGTACTGCATATGGCTACATGTCAAAATGCATTAATTATTGTCACCAAATTCATAGCACATAGCATACCGGAACTTGGGAGCCAAAACAACATGCATTCACACACATGAAGCACGTTTATTTGCTAAATGTTTGTGTTTGAACATTCCATCCAGCTGAAAAGTGTACAAATCAGCTTAGTGCCTCAGGCTGGCTTTTATTTTATGTTACTTACCTTTGACCCTACCGACCATATGTCCTGAAAGGTGAATTGATATTTATACTATGAAGGTGATATGTAAATATGAATGTAAATATTTGGTTTTGTTTAGTAATAAAAACATTACAAAATCACTGTTTTAGAGCACATAGTACCTTTCTCCATGGATCGAAGCAGACTGTCGAAATGCTGGGTACACTTGGTGTAGTCATCCTCAACCTGAATGCGCTCATCAGGGCCAAAGACCCTGGAGTCCTGGCTGTCGCGCATGAAGTCCTGGTAGTGGAGTTCCAGGTTTCTCATGATCAGCCGGTACTCCTCTGGTTTCATGGTCTTCAACTGCACAGAGGGGAAAAAATCCAAAAGGACAATAAAGGTGAGGATAAACTCAAAACTGAAATTGTATTCTTTTACTTTAAGTGCCTGTCACACCATGATATTTTAGACAATTTACGCCAACTTATGAACATTTTAAAGACATCTACGTTGAAGATAAAATTGAAAAAAAAAATCAACTGGAAGCTTCTTTTAGGCATGTACATACTGTAATTTTAACAAATTGATCAAATACTGTATACAACTTTTATTAACAATTTAGACATAAATGTTTCATAAGTTGGCATGGGTTGTCTTGTGTGACAGGACCTTTACTTAAACCATGTGTTTTTGGTTGGAGTCAGACTCATCTCATGGTCTCCAACAAAACATTTTGTGTTTTTTGTTGTTTGTTTTACCTTGGATACTGTATGTATTTTATCTCTTTTTGCACGTGTCTACATAAGCGTGTGTTTATTTGTCTGTTGTGTTATCAGAATATCTCATGAACTAGCAGACAGATTTTATGAAGGTCTTTTTAATAATTTGATGTATATCTTTTTTTCCCATGGTCAACCCAATATAAGATAGCTACGCACAGCTAACTGACTTTAGCCAGCACAAAAATGCCTCTGACCCAGTCATGTTTACAGTTACTGCATCATCTGAGAGTCATTCACAACATGTACTCTGAGCCCTCAATGCTTGACTTTTCACAATGTTGGTTTTAAGATTTGACCAAAATGAGAATAACATCCATCATTTCTTTTAAAATTATCTTAGTTTAAAGCTCAGACATGATAGACAGCAGACAATTTGCATTCCTTCAGGAAATGTTAGGTCTTTATTTAGTTTAGTCTTAAATTTTATTAAAGTTGCCTATATGTAAACTATTACCTCCCCAATCTAAAGTAAAGACTTTAAAACCTACCATGGTGATGTTCCAAGAGCGAATCTGTGTAAAATCTTTCATCAGATACTGCCAGGACAGAAGACTCTTCATGTTAATATGAAGCATCTGCCACATGGACACCATCTGCTGATGATCTGCATCCAAACTGGAGCACAAAAAACATGCAATAATGGTATTAGTTAAGAAAAATAAATACATAAAAGTTTTTTTCTTGTAGTATTTATTCAAGTACTGCCATAACTATGGCTATGTTCACACTGCAGGCAAATGTGACCCAAATCTGATTTATTTGCCCCATGTGACCCATAATGGATTTTTTCCTGACACTCTGAACGTGACAAATCCAGTTTTTTTTTCAAATATGATCCAGGCCTACTCAGTATGTGATACTGAATGGGATAGATATGTTTTTCAAAGCGACTGCAGTCTGAATGCTCATGTCTCATTTCTTCTGACTTCTACATCTTTGAGGTGGGGGTGAAGGACCGATCCAATAATAATGACACTAACCTCGAGTCATGCTGTTTAAATCTGTAACATCTTCAGCTACAGATGTTCTTTTAATTTCCCATGTATTGGATGACTGAGAATCCACAGAAACATATGATTGTAACGTCCAACATTAGTCACAGTCCATATCAATATTAAAGTTACTTGATCAATACTTTTCTTTTAGAATGTCACTTTATTCCAAAAATAAAATGCTGCACAGGATATAAATAATGTTGGAACAACTACTTCAGAATCAACATGCTAACAAGTAGCATCCATGGTTAGATAATTCTATAAAACAGTGAGCTGAATGTAACGTCACGTCATCTTCTGTGCATATGGGTCACATCGGTGCCGTGAAGAGTTCACTGGAGTCTGATGGAGGTCACATTTAAAATGTAATGTAAACGTTTACACCAAAATAATCTGATTTTTTAAATCTGATTTCAGCATTAAGACCTGCAGTGTGACTCTTGGTGATCTCTGCATTCTCACCTTGACACACTGTCTACAGCCTCCTTGTTGACTGGAAGTACAACAAAGCAGACAGAAGGAACCACGGCTTCATGTCCAGAGCGGTTCAGAACCTTCCACTTGAAGGGCTGAGAGTTGTTTAATAGGGCACACTCATCTCCTCTATGAACAGTGATCTGAAACAGAAAGAATAGTTTGTATCTTGTAACGGTCATTTGTATGTTACTGTTGTAGTACCTTTTAGCACCACACAGTGGCACCTCTTTTATTTGCAGTGTCACAGGTCATTGTAAAAGCCAACAGAAGTAGTTAGGTGAGTCTTGCCATGTGTGCACGCATCACTGCTCTACTCAACTTCATTAAGTGATAAAGGATATATGGACTACGATATATTCTATGAATTCATGTATGAATGATAGATTTGGTGCCATGGAGACCTGGCATTACATGGTTTCTAAGTTTTGTAATAAAGTGCAAGTGAGAGCAACCAAGCTGTCACTCTTTTCCAAGCTATGCCTGAGCTCATGCTGCCATGCTAAAGCTAGCTCTCCTCCTACACACTACCAACAGGTTACAATCTGTGGTAATGACGGTAAAGCTGCTAAACCATTAAATGTCTCTGCTGCCAGATTGTTCTGACCTCCTGCTGCTTGAAGTCACAGACGGCCTGAATGGGCAGTTTGCCTTTGATGGGTGTGGTGGGACTGCGAGGTTTCAGCTGGATGATGGACCGGGACCTCTTGTTCAGTCCAGCCACCAGAGTCTTAAATTCATTCAGCTGTTCCTTCTCCTCCTGTTGAAAACAAACAACTCAACTGAAATAAAAACAATAACCATTCTCTTTATAAATATGTGTTTTCCTCGTTTATACTTTTTTTTTTCAGAACTGCATAGACACATAAACATGCACAGCTACCCACCACAGCATCCTGCAGCAGATCCTCTAGACGTGTGGTTGTTGTGGAGCGATCACAACTGTATTTCTTCTTCAGGCTCTCCTGCATTTTCTTCATCTTGTCCTGAGCTTCTTTCACATCAGCAAAAAACTGCATTGACAGCAGACATGTGAGGTTCAAAACAACATGAAAAATAACTGTACAATATAAGGATTTATGAAGGAGTATCTGACATTTTACAGATGGTTCAATAATAGAACTCTTGTTTGTGTTTCTTACTTGGTAGTAAGCTGTATTTTCTTTAAGATGAACCTCTGTACAGCAGCACAGCTGCAGGATCCAGCTCCACTGAGTCTGCAGGGCAGCCGTGAAGGCCTAGTGGAGACCAAGAAGGCATAGCAGAGGGTCAATGAGAGTCTCAGGGTTTGTATGATACCCTTCTTGTTTCTTTCTTCAATATAAAGTCTGCTGTAGTTACCTCAACTGTCTTCTTGCCAGGATGCCCATCACTGACAAGTCTGTCTCCCATAGCTTGGATATCAGTGACTTTCTTTTCCCTTTGTTCCAGCTCCCGCATGAGACCCTGAAGAGTTTAAAGAGATACTGATTACATAAAAATTTAACGAACTCAAATTGATAAACTTAAGGGGTTGAAATTAGTGTTAATTGAAATGATTCATATGATATGGCAAAAGTTTTTGTTTTTAAACCCACAGAGTAATTTTCTTTTTTAGCTGTCATGTTGGTGTTTCTGTCACTCCAGTCATAGTTGACCTCCTCCTCCTCTTTGTCATTTAACCACATCAGTTCCTTGGTTGCAGCTGTGACAAAGGCATGCAGTGAGTCCAAGTTTCTCAGACGAGACTTAGAGGAGTTCTGAAACAAATAACAACAAAAAGAAATTCAGAGAAAAATCTAAGCATAATCCACAAAAAAACGTTTAAAACATGCAAATATTTACCAGTAGTTTTCCATACTGGAGGTCCAGTTTTCCCAGGTATTCTCTGTATTTGCCTTTGCTTACAGGAGAAAGTTGGTTCTGTAGAAAACAAAAGATGAAAAAATAAACAAAGATAGAAAAGAAAACACATACACTTCATGAGCTTGTTCCAAACTACTGATATATTCTCTACTGTACCTCGTCAGACTTGGCTCGTTCAATCTTGGATTTAAAGTCCTCAATAGTCTGATGCAGGCCTCTGTGACTGCCCAGCTGGGACTCCACTGAGGGCAGATCTGATCCCCACTCTGCCTTATCGATACGCTGCTGGTTGTCCTCCACCCAGGCAAGAAGATCTTCAACATAGCGGAGGGTCACACCATCTAACTCAGGCCGCATCTTCACAGACTGCTGGGAAGTCTGGGTCATGGAAGCCTGAGCCAGCGATACGGCAGACTTCAGACGAAGATTGTAATCGCTGCGCAGACTGACGAGGCGTTCATGGAGGTGGAAAACCCTGTGGAGATCAAAAACCCAACCGGCTGTTAGTGGCTACTGTCCTCACTTAGCTCCTTTTCTGTCTTTGTTCTTGATGTCCAGACTATAGTTATGTTCACACTGCAGGTCCTAATGCTAAGTTCTGATATTTTTGTTCATATTCAAATATTTTTGGAGTGGTTGTTCACATTATAATCTTTAAATGTAACCTCTATCAGACTACGGTCTACAGCCCTAAAGCAACCCACATGTGCAGATGAAGATGTGACATCATACTCAGAATGCTTTGTTTACAAAAGTAACAATGGATGCTATACATGTTTGCATGTCTGGATCAATTCTGAAGTTATGTAATCAGCTGACTAACTTACTACAAGCTGCGCTTGTTTTTTTCCAATGTTTACATTTAATTTTGTCATTTTCTCGTCTGCTTCATTGCAGAATTACACCTCTGGAACAGGACCGACTGTTTTAAATAGAGACAAACTCCTTTATCGATTCTGTTATGCTACCATCAATACAGGTCAACACAATGGTAGATCGCTGCTAGTAACTTTTGGTGTACACACACAAACAAACACATAAATACATACATACATATATACATACACATACATATACTGTACATACATATATACACACACACACACACACACACACACACACACACACAC
>NW_013952611.1:570592-580457 GCF_001266775.1 Austrofundulus limnaeus
CACACACACACACACACACACACACACACACACACACACACACACACACACACACATTATAAATATTTAAAAGGTGGAGCAAATGGACTTCTATTGTGTAGCTGAAGACGTGAGGAATTTTGAGTTTTAAATTGCATGACGTTTGTATTGGTCATGTAAATATATCAGAACTGAGGATACATTAGTGAAATGCGACATGACCATTCAGACTACAGTTGTTTAAAAAAACATTGGATATGTATCTGGTTTTGTACATCATATGTCAAAACCTGGGTCAAATTTAAAAAAAGAAAAGAAAAACTAGAAGCACTCGAAGAGCGCAAACCTCCACCAAGGCAATAAGGTCAATTATGCTAAAAGGCTCCCCTTGGAAAAGTCACGTTTCCAGTGCTTTATAGTAGATATAGTAACATTATGTTGTATGTATTTAGACATAATAGTAAATGATGGAAATCAAACTTTCAATGTATTCAAAGATATTTAGCTGAAAACATATGCAGACATATGCGACTGAAAACATGACCTTGCCCTTGGCGGAGGTAATAAAATTCAATCAATGTCATAACACAGATGTAAGCAGACATATTCTGTGCACATGAAGGTATGATGTAGAACAATAATATGACAACACACATGCGACTTAGAACGAAGGGGCACACCAATACTACAGTGCCACCTGCTGGACACTTTGAAACCCACTTGGGACATGAAAAAGAAATAATGGTGTTAAGATTTAAAAAATTCCTGTGTCCGCATCGTGATCCGGAACATCACCAAAATTTAATGGTGTGTTATTTGAGGCAGGACACACATGTGGTAAAAATGTTATGACAATCCGTCCACAAGTTTTTGAATAATGTTGTCCACAGACAGAACGACAGAACGACAGACGGACAGACAGACATTCGCAACCGAAAATATTACCTCACCCTTGGCGGAGGTAATAAAGAAACAAATTTTCAAACTGTAAAAAAATAAAATAAAATAAACAGCTTTGGGTCATATATGTGCTACACACAAACAAACAAACAAAAAAATCTGATTGGGTCACCTTTTCCTGCAGTGTGAACAGAGTCTGTTGGTCCACTTGAATGCAGTACAGATAACACTCACCTGCGGTACATCTGTTCAGCCTGAGGGTGGCGGCCATCCTTGAGGATCTGCACATCATTGAAGAGCAGTCGAATCATGTTGTCTGCTTTGTCTAGCTCCCTGTCCACCTCTGCTGTGTGCTGAGGTGGTTTCCCTGCATTCAGCAGAGCAATGTCCTGAACGGGAGACACAAAACAGTAATATTAAATTTCAGCCTTTTATGTGGAAAACTGATCACAAATTAAGACATATAAACACATCTCTGAAGAAAATGAAAGTCTTGTAACATTTTCTGTGGGCATAACTTTTATAACATTTCACCAAACGTGTGAAAAATACTATATTTTTGGAAACATGATGGATTTACCTTCTGCAGCAGGGTTTCCAGTTGAGTGAGCTGACCGTCACACAGCCCTGACTCCATTTGGATTTTAGTGAAAATTCTCTGGAGTCTTTCAAGTCTGGATGTCACAAGATTAAATGGAATAAAATTGTAAGTGAAACAAAAATAATGTAAAATTCATTGATCTAACACCACCACCTTGATGATTTTAGGACAGAAAATACTGTCACATAAAGTCAAAGCTAGCATGCCAGTCAGAACACCTACACTATTTTGAGAGTCACTTACAAAACTATATATTTTAAAAGGTGCATAAAAGTAAGCTTTTCTCACATTCTTTGTCGTGTATAAACAACAAGACTAAACCTAACTTTTTTCTAAATAGCACAAATATTCATGTCTGTTCAGTCAGACTGAATTATATCTATTTATGTGAATGGTAAATGGACTGTATTTATATTAGCATCTTTCTATCCATCCAGGACACTCAAAGCGCTTCACACTACAGAGACATTCACCCATGCGCACTCACATTCACACACTGATGATGGCAAACTACAACTGTAGCCACAGCTGCCCTGGGGCACACTGACAGAGGCGAGGCTGCCATACACAGGCGCCACCGGACCCTCTGACCACCATCATTAGGCAAGGCGGATAACGTGTCTTGTCCAAGGACACAACGACTGAGTCGACTGGACGGGGATCGAACCGGTGACCTTCCAGTTCCAGGACGACTCCCCTAATCACTCTACCACAGCCGCCCCTAATGTATCAGTGAGGAACATATTTATCTATCTGTATCACAAACCAACACGCATTTGCAGTTTTCAATTAAATAAGGTGAATGAAAATATTTATTGGCCAAGATTACAGTGATGTAGTTCTTTCCTTAAATCATCATTAAAATAGCAAAATAATAAATTCAAAAGCCTGTCTTGGCTTTTGAGAGACCCTTTAGGCCAGGGCCATTCAACTGGCGGTCCGTGGGCCACATCCAGCCTGCGAGTGACCAAAGTTCGGCCTGCCAATTGGTTTATTCATCTCTTAAGCCCAAACCCCCGGTTTTCTACTTTAATTACTCTAAGTTCTTTTAGTTAAACATAGACATGTTTGGTATCTACAGAAACGTCATAATCTTGGCTAGAAGCTGGTAAAAACATTTCTATAAACACTTAAGACAGTTAAAACCACAAGCAGTTGAACATAAAATGATGAAAGTGAAAATAAAATTGGTCAGAGATGTCAAAATATTTGTGTCTAATAATTTGGAGGCATAATGTGTTATTTTTATTTTTGATAATGTGTAATTATCACTACTTTTATAGGGTTCTAAATGTTGTATTCATGATTAAATGCAGCAAAATAAACTAATTCAAAGGTACCATATCTTTGTAATACTTGGTTTATTTACACAATAATTTTAATTGCTGGGTGTTCGGCCCCTCAGCTGTTGACCGGCAGTAACTGTGGCCCCCCGGAGCAATTTAGTTGAATAGCCCTGCTTTTGGCCATACTTCATTCTTGCTTTCACAGCAAGAATTCTCACAGCAAGAGGGTTTGATAATATATGTGAGAGCAAGAATGAAATATGGCCTTAAGGGCCTCTCATATATTAGCTGCAGTACAAGTTCTTTCTCCCCAGCTTCTTATTACTACTTTACATCAAAATACCAGGATGAGGAGTTTTTGTCTCATTCTTATTTAAACGAGCTCTGTCTTGTCATTTTAAAGAAACTCCTGTTATTATTCTCCACTGCTAGGAAAAGTGTGTGTTTGTGCATCCAAATGTTTGTCTGTTATCAAAAAGTCTCAATCACTGGGTGGATTTTAATTAGATTTTTAAAAAGGTATCATTACATGAACATGTACAGATATGGAGCTAAACTTTGGAGTGGTAATAGGTGAGAGTTGTCCACAACATTTAAAGTTTTGGAATGCAAGATTGAGGGTAAAAATAATTTTCTTGAAGGAACGCTACTTTTTTTCTTATTTTGTAATTCCTTAACTATTCCAGAAAAGTACAAAATTTAGCTAAATTACTGTAAGCATTAAAATATAAATATCTGTTTTTATGTTTTCAATTGTTTTGTTCCTGATAATACATAATTATTTCTGATTTTTCTCTGAATCAGTGAACTGGAAGCAGCTAAACTTATGTTCAGTGTTTCCTCTGATTTATTTCTGCATGGCTCTAACTTGTTAGCACTACATTCCTTGCCAAGGGGAGAATGGATACAAGTGACTGAGAGCAGAGGAAAGATAAATAGCTCCACAGTCCTGACCTTTCAAACTCAATCCTGAGCAGTCGCTCTCTCTCAAGGATGGCCACGTGAAGTCGACCCCACTCTTTCTCCACATCAATGGGATGGTAGCCTGGAGGGACCTTCACCTGACCTGCCTGCACTGCACTCTGTGGACAGTTGGAGATTTGACGACTTTCTTAATTATGCTGGAATACGTGACTGTTTATAGAACAAAAATTAAATAAAAGAAGGATTAGCTTGCCTCAAACGTCTGGTAGATTTGTTTGGAGTGATTCTTGTCCGTCTCTTTCACTGGCAGCTCAGATTCTTTGAACTTCAAAAACTGACGCCAGAGAAGCTAAATACAGAAATACACACAAGAAAAACAAAAAAAAAAAAATTACACTGGCAATTTTTTGTTACATTCTGTCAACATTTGTTTCTTTAACTAACCCAATAGAATGGTTTTACTTGTTGGTTATAATCACATCACTTTTGCAGATGTGAACCTTGTCCCCAGAAGAAAAGGTAAATGAAAGCAACGCATCACATGGCAGATATTGCCCAGTAAACAGTAGGGTGATAAAGGCTCTGCCGTCTGAAAGGACTGACCTCATCAGCACATGTTCCCATGACTGGTGAAAATTCAATCAAGCCTATAACGAGTCACATCTTTTCACTGCCATATAAAGTAAAGCAATGGTAAGTGGAGATTGCTTATGTGTTTTTAAAAAAAAGTCCAATCAAACTCACTTCTATGTATGGTACATGTCTCTTAATGCAACTTTGAAAATAAAGTAAAGCTACTTGATTCAAGCTTCAGTGCTGGCAAACAGTGCTGAATGACAAAGTGGTGAATCTCTTGAGGATTAAGTCAAATAGTTCAGCTGCAGTTTCTCAGCACCAGCACCACCACACCTAAATCACAACAATACCTGCAAATACAATTTCCTTTGTCTGCCCTCAGCCATACTACATCAAAGAGTGTTCTATCATCCAACAATGGATGACCAACCAAAAAACAAACATCTTTTCATGATTCAGACAGAACACAATGTAGAGGACATAAAACAAAAGCATTTTTTTTTCTTTACTGATGTAAAGTTTCCTCAACAAAATGTCTGGCCTGGAGGCACAAAAACACCATATTATTTGCATTTTGGCTCACCTCTATCTCCTCATAACTGGCTGGGAACCTTCTCTCTTCAAAGATGGTGACATGGTGGCGGATCCACTGGAGGAGAATGGTCACAAGTTCATAGTATTCCTGCCAACGCAGCTCCAGCTCCTGCAGCCAGCACAGCACAGACACTCATGAGAGTTTGACAACAACAAACAGAAGGGTTCTCATTCTCTGGCTTCTGCGTTTTCGTCAATCACACATCAGCCTGAATTCAATTAAAAGCAACAATCCACAAGTTGTGTTTAAAGGAGGGGACTGGGGAACAAGAAGACAATGGTGAAACACAGAAGGCAGAATATTTTAAGGCTTTTCAGATTACATGAGTATGCAGGCATTCCTATAAGTATATTTAAAGAGAAACATATTTAAAATATAATTGTGGATCATATACATTTAGGTCAACTTTAAAGTGCCTGTGACATGCATATTCGTCAAATACAAAAAGTCAAAGAAAACATCTTTGTATTGCAGAAAGTTGGAATGATACAGTACACATGATTTAACTCATTTTGTCCCATTACTGGCATATTTTCTTTTGAACTTGGCTCAGCCAAATTGAAACAGTAAGTGAATCAAAGGGGAACTCTTTAACAAAGAAAACTCTTTGGTCTTTGTTTGGTGAAACAATATTATTTGAACTCTGACTCTTTTTCATCTCTCTCTGATAGTGACTCAAAATAATCTCAAGAAACATCAGATTCTTTTCTACAGTCCAGGTTGTTGGCTGTTGTAACAACACTCTGTCCACATGCAGACATTCCCCTTTGACATCACTTCCTGTTGCTTCACAGGCAAATATTTCAACAACTGTTCATCTCAGCAACATGAAATTTCTTTAGCAATATTTTATCAATGTCCTCTTTCTAAAAATGCATTCATATGTATTACAAAAATTTGACATCACAGGCACTTTAAGAATAAAAGATCAGTTCAAACAAATACAGCCAAGAACAAAAGGAACTTCCACCCGAAAATAGTTTCAATCTCAATCACATACTTTCACGTGAACAGTTGTTTTATATTATTCATATTATATTTATTTGTAAGTGCAAACAGCATCAGCAGCTACCTGTAGCAGCCTGGGGTAAAATTCAGTAGGAATATCTTATTATTTCTGTTTGAATGACGTGAACATTAATGTCAGGATAAAGTTTTATAAAATAATGTTCACTTGAACTATAAACTGTTTAAAATTGAAGTCGTTTTATGATGGCAAAATCTGCTTTGGAAGTAGATCCACTTGGACAAACAATTGTTGTGTCAGTACAGTCATAGGATTCTGATGCTCCTGCAGGAAGTGCACCAGGCTGCACTGGAAATGATACAGCTGGCTGCTGTTATCACAGATTGGGCTTGTAATTACCCATAGCATTCTATATTAATAATTACATAATGGGAAATTAATGACAGTCTAAAAGTTTATAAAACTCCACATTTACCACTCTAAAGTTCGGGGGATTGAAGCAGTTTGAGGATGACAGCAATCCAGTTCGTCTACCTGTTACCTCATCAGATCTGTTGGTCTTAAAACCTTTTTTCTTTCTCCTAATTGTTAAAAAAATCTATCTATCAAAGGTGTAAATCATCACTTTCATTACAATACCATATGATTTGTTTGGATGGCGATACAGCATTTCTCATTATCACAAATTCTGTCATGATACCATTGTCTGTTAGATAAGTCTATTACGTCTTGAGATACTTTTTGTCATGTACAATGCATTAGACAAATCAGAAATCAAATGCTCTACTAAAGGTGGAATCTCAAGCATTTAACTAAATGTGGCCAAACATTCCAACCAACCAATCTGCTTACATTTGCTCTGAGACCATCATGGACATCAACACGAGGCATAACATCATATAAAGACGACACATAGGTGATGATTGACTTCTCATCAGGGTGTGGGACATCGACATCTGAAATATTCAAATAAAAGGGTGTTAGAAGACATCTACATAAATACCAAATTCTTCTGTTCCTGTTTAAATAAACATTGCCAGCTGTACCTTCAGGGTCCAGGAGGCGGGTAACGCCCAGGTCTCTCTCAGCCACACTAAATGCCTGTTCCAGGTTCTCATGGTTGGTTTGTTGGTACACTTTACCCATATCAATGAGTCTGGGGCTGATAAACACAAAGTACACATATCAGAAACAAGGTTTTGTTATAAAAATACAAGCAGCTTTGTTTCTTTTACATTTTTAGACAGAAAAAGATTTATGGTACTACGGTCCTTTAGCAATTAAGCTCATCTAGAACCAAATAGTTTTTTAGTAACCGCAAAACAGACCGAGCAGAAGATTAGTGTATTCTTTTAATTTACAAATGGCACATGTCACACCAAACCCACAAATATTAATCTAACATGTGATTTGTTTTAATAAATGCATGGGCAGAACTACTCAGCCTTCATACCTCAAGTGAACGACACCAGCAGAGGTTTTTGAGATTTTCCTGCCAATGGCTAAATGCTGTAAAGAAGCCCACCTGTTCCCTTTCTGAGAAAACCTCCACAAGCACCTGCCTTTTTGTCCTCTGGGTGTTTGACTCTTCTTGGCACATGTCAGAGCCTCTCTAGCCGGAATGTAATTTACTGAGCAGCTAACAGAATCAAAGCTGACACATTTAAAGTCAACGACCAGCCACGGCTTGACTCCAAAAAGAGAAAAAAGTTCAACTCCTTAAAGTGGAAGAACAAATATTGAATGCATCACATAACCTCCTCCATCCTTCATCCAAACCTAACTCTTACGTGACTTAAGATCACACATGGACTCAGAGCTATTTCCAATCTATTTTTCAAAACATCAAAATGAAATCTCTCTGCAGCAATCATTCTGACATTGGAAAGTAAAGGCGGTGTGCAGACTCTTACAGATCTTGGATACGTAGAGTGGAATAGCCAGGGCTCTGTCCATACACAGGAGAAGCCACATGGCGGACTTCTCTTACAGAGTACTGTTTTCTTGGTCTCGTGAAGCTGCTCATGGTCTGAAACTCTCTTCCATGAAAACTTTGAGACCTCCATTCATGATGCGGCTCTTCGCTGACAGAGCGAGCCCCAGAGCTATGAGAACCCCGGCCCGAGTCAAAGGAGGATGCCTCAGATGGGATGTCCTCACACAGCATGACCACACGGTCATCAGCATCACTGGACACAGACTTTCCACGAATAAAGCCCTGGCTGCCCTTCCTCTGCTTAGACTTCCTTTTCATGCTAAGCATTTTAATGACAGCAGGATGGTCTTCAATGACGTGTAAAGAGACTGTTGAAGCAGTTCTAGTTACAGATCCATGGATTCATTCAAAGGACTTGATAACGAGATCATTGCTGTAAATAAATCCATTCTGGTGTTGTTTTAGAAGCCCTGCAGCTTCTGAATCTTCTCTGGAACCTTTTCCTTGATCAATAAGATGGAAAAAAAATCTCACAGTTGCTTTTCAAAGTTCCTGCTTGTTGATACAAGTTATATGAAACTTAAAATGCAGCAGTAGGTTTTCCAATCCAGGTCAAAAACGCGTACGTAAAGACTAAAAAAAAATCTCAAATTTGCTGAATGAACACATATTCTGCTCCAGTGTGTCCTGACTTATGCCACGAAACAAAGTAGTGCCACAGTTTTCCTGCAGCAGATACTGCTCTACTAGTCACGCCCACAGACACCACACCCCTGACCTTTCTGAAAAGCAGAAATGAGCCGGCCTCAAGAGTCTCAAAAAACAGGTTACAGGTAGAAGTTCAGTGTTAAAGAAAATCTGCCCCTGCAGGTACAGTTCTCTTTTCTATCATAATAGCTTGAAAGACATGCAAACATTTCTCTAATCCCTCTTTTCTCTTGTTTGCTCTGGATTTCACATGAACACCACTGTTCTAAAACTAATCATTGCTTATATACACTGTCAAAGCTTCCTGAGAAATGTGTGCACATTCACCTCCCAGGATGACAACACACAAAACAACATCAAACCACTAAGTCTGGCACAAAAACACACAGAAACTAGGACCATCACAATATTTATGGTACAACAGCAAGAGCTAAAGATTTGATTTTCCATTACTAGATTTCCAACAGCTTATTCTTTCAATTCAAGTTTCTTAACAAAACCCTCACAACCAACAACCACTAATAGTTTCTATCATGAAGAAACTCACATTCTCTGTGATTTAGTAGCTACTGTACATTAACAAGAGCACTATCAAGTGTTGTTGCTAGAAACTGACAGAATATTTTAAAGTGGAACATAAAAACATTTTTACACTGAAGAAAAAAATAAATTCTATTTCAATTTTAGTATGTTGGAGCAAGTGGGCTGTATTTGAGTTTTCTTTACTCTTAATGGGGGCTTAATATGCAAAATTGACATTTTTGATCTTTATATCATGTTCTAATATCATCCTCTCATCAAAAACACACTCAGAATGTTGCTTTGACTCATTCATACATGTTTGAGAAATCCTTGAATCTCCTGTGGTATCCATGTGGAGATGCCTAAAACCTGGTACAAAGCCCCACCTATTTACACAGAGCTCCTCCCTGGAGCTCAGTCCTCAGCTTACTTTAAAATGTCCCTAAGTCGATTTTTAGAAATAATAATAATTAAAAAAAAAAGGAAATCCAACATCCATTTTGTAACCACTTGGGACATCCTGACGTCACAGGCAGCTGGTTCTGGAATGTACACGTGTGCAGAAAGCACCAAAACAAAGAGGAAACTACAAAACTGGAGGAAAAAGAGATTCAACTGACCACGTCTTTACTAAATGCATAGATTTGGGCTCATTTTGTTTTTCACTGAATGACTGTGAGTTTGACATGAGCTTCACTGTGTGCAAAATGAAGATGAAGCACTTTAGGAACACGACAAATGGGCTCACATTGAGTTTTGAGTGAAAAATAGATTTTGAATTGAATTGTGACCCCAAAAATCTGAATCGAATTGAATCATGAGAGAGTAAAAGATTCCCACCCCTAATATATATGTGTGTGTGTGTGTGTGT
>NW_013952611.1:580553-582933 GCF_001266775.1 Austrofundulus limnaeus
GTCTGAAATACTCATGCCATGCCACTAGGTGCTAAAATGTCCACTTGAACAACATATCTAAAAAAAAAGAGAAAGAATACCCTTCCTCCAAAATGTGTTTTTCTCTTAGATACAGTTTTCGTTCAGTTTTTAACCCTTTCAGCACACAATCAAAGTTTGCAGGTAACAGGATGAGATTAAAGCGGGACAGATACAGGGAAAAAAGATCATTGCTTCGGTTTCTAGAACTCAAAGTGATAATGGGCATGCATAAAAAAGGCCACTATATCGTTGTTTCAGAAAAGCTCTGTCTTTTGAGTCAGTGTGTTTTTATATGTGACTAAGTCCAGGCAGGGCTAAGTTTTGCTCCCTTTCAAACTTACTTGTCATTAAAATATGAAAACAGTCAGGTCACGGTTGTCATGTACAAAACTACTAGAGCAGCAGACCTTTCTTGTCAAGACTGAAATCAGAATTTAATGAAAGTGCAGGTTTAAACTGGAAACATGATGTCATTTGACATCTGAATGCATTCCAAGCTCCCGCTCCCCTGACTCAATATTACTCTAAACTTATGAATGGACAAGACTCTGCAAGAAAAAAAAAGAAGAAGAAAATGAGGAATGTAAAAGAACTATTGGGTCCATATAACCTTCTTAAATTGATGGCCTAACTCATTTGGCACATGGCATTTTTTGTGTTTCCTGAAAACCTTTAAAAAATGAGTTGGGCCATTGTTTTAGGAAGGTGACAGAATATAAACAAGGGAAGGATCATGCTTGTGCAGTGACATGCAGCAGGCCTTCCTGTCTGTGCTTATATCAGATTTTAGTTGTTATAGATAAAAGTGAAATTATTTTCCACACTTACTAGTGCTTGTGTATGACAGCGTTGAAGAGTTTGCCGTCCCTCCAGCTGGTGGTGAAGTTGTCACAGCGGATGCCCTGGTAGCCATCTGTCACCCTCTGAGACCAGAGCAGCAGCTTCTCTTTGGCGGTCATGTCCTCTGACTGACCGTTGACCTGAATGTCTGAGATCTGACACAACACAAACACAAAGAATGTTAAGTCTTTAACTCACAGAGCGCTCACAGGTACTGTGTGATTTAGAAAAATTTAGTCATTAGTGGAAACCAAAAGATGCCACTCAATGGAATTACAACACCACAAAAGATTTTTGTTTTTATTTAACGATTATTCCCTTACCTTCATTATTTCATGACTTCATTACTTTTTTAGCTTATATGTTTATCAGATCTGTAAACCTAATTACATGATTAGAAGGAGGAATTAAGATAAATGCTTAGTCTGGTTTCAAATAAATATTGTCGAGGCTCTGGCATCCACATTATTTTTTGTTTGGGGATAGTATTACTGCTGCTCATCAACGTTTTACATACAGATTTACTAACTTTAGGATAATTAGCCTGTGGGATTTAGCTCAGCATTATATGATTAGAGGGACAATGTATTCCATCATCCTTTGATAGTGAGCCTTCGTGACTCACCAGCAACCACATCCCAGCTGTCTCCTGTTATTTTCTATTGTGTAAATGTATAAAGACACTGTATCTACAGGGCGCATCAGTGTCTTTACAAAATAATCTCATACGCACAATGCATGCTTTGCTTCACCTTTTTGGAATCTAAAGCCAAACTTTTCATTTTATTGTGGGTTTATTTTATGGTTCTTGAGACAAGACATCAGGCTGATGTTTAGAGATTTCAGCCTGGCAGCTCCTGGCACAGCCACGGAGACGGAGGAGTGACGCCAACATGTTGGATCCTTCTCAGGACGCACCTTCCCCTCAGGAAAAAGGGAGAGAGTGACTCACTCAAACACTCCCTGTTGGTGTTTTGTCTCTTCTTACAGTTCCAATGAAGCTAATGCAATGACTGTGATGTTAGTGTGTTACTTCTTATAATATGTTTAAAATGAGCATGTACTAATGAGTATCATTAGAGAGGAGATGTGAAGAGCCCAGTCCATTTTGATTGCTTCCAGTGAGATGAGGAAACAGCAGCTGTGATCCCAGAGACAGAGGATAAGAGGAATAAAATAATGGAACACAACACTGACAGAGGAGGAGACCTGGAAGTGCAGGATGATGGTCCATATTAACCCCAGGGTCAGCTTGGGGTTACCATCGGCTATGTCATCATTTCTGATGTTAACCAGTTTGACCTGAGAAAAAAGCAACAACCATTTGATAATTATAATTATCATGTTTAACCAGATTAAATTTAAGGATTCATTTTAGCAACGCACCTGCCGATGTTTGAGGAAGTCCAGTGCTATCTGTACATTCTGCAGCTTGTGGAAGCGCATACGGCCTTTCTCTCTAGGCTAAGAAGGAGAAAATGAAGTGTTAGTTTCAGTTTGGTACCATTATCAGAGATGG
>NW_013952611.1:583051-592525 GCF_001266775.1 Austrofundulus limnaeus
ATATATAATAAAAATACTGAGAAACTCTCACAAAATTTTGATCATAAATGTAACTTTTCTACACATTAGTTTGCTGTTTACCAATAATCTTCACACAGGAAAAGATAAAATTTGAGCAGCAATTATAAACTACGAAAAAAATAATTGTCCTAGTCCTTGTCTAACTTACTTTGAAACATTTAAAATAAATTACCTTTCTGTCAACAATTTTCCGTAATGAAAACCCTGAAATACCTATGCCTCATCACTAGATGGCAAAAAACATTTTGCATTAACAACACACAGAAGACAGAACTGGAGATCTTCCACAATTAATTATAACTCTTTTTTTATGTTTACATTTCCCTCTTAGTTATAAATCTTTTCAGCACATGATCAAACATGAATGGCACCATAATTAAAATAAAGTGAGACAGATACAGAAAAAAGGAGGTAAAAACAGCTCCAGTGATGTTTTGGTTTCTGATGCATACTTTACTTTTTAAACTGTCATATATAAATAAGTACTACAGTATAATATGTGAGAATGCAGTATAGAAATGTTCAACTAGAGAACAGACTTCCTACATGATCAAGAGAAATTATTATTTAGAGTTTTCAGCAGGTACATGCTTAAAGACATAAAAGGCCACATGAGCATGACTCATAATGACGGATGCCATGCAGAGCCAAATCAGTGCTACTGTGGAAGAGAATATGACACACAGGGTCACATTAGTAATTAACAAAGCCACTCACCAAGCGAACGCTCCTGATCATGTCCCTCTCCCTCGGCTAACCCGAGCAAGCAAAACGTGAAGGAAAGCAGGTGGAAGCCAGACAGCAAAGATCAGAGCACAAAGGTTAAAGGAAGGAAAGAGGGAAAGAAGAGGAACAGGAGGAAGGGGAGCAGAGAAGAACTGTGGATCAAACTAGAGACTGTTTCAGACACATAAACAGAGCAACATGAGGTTAATATGTCAGAGCTTCAGAAGCATTCAGAAGAAGGGCAGATGTTAGGAGTGATGAGGCAGCAGCAGAGAAGCTTCTGATTCCTCAGACACAAAACGGCAACAGCTCAGTGCTGACTTCAGCATGCTTGTATAAACATCAGGCATTGAGCTTGCTCCACAAAAATATCATATAAAGGCAGATGAATGTAAAACGCTTGTGAATTAATGATTGTAGGTTTGTGAGCCATGTTCAGCCCAGGTTCATCCTCTTTCTGCTTTTGGCTTGGATGTTTTCCAATTTGTCCCCACTGAGATTGCATTTCAGGTCACTTTAAGATGAGAATTCCTTTAACAATGAATCAGGATTAAGTTTGAGGATGGCTGAGGTGGCAAAAAGAAGCAGAGCTCAGGCACATTCTTCTGTGGCAAATCAAGTGTGGGCATCAAAGCAGAGCTCACCAGTGTCTCCCCAGAGAGGACCTCCAGCAGGGAGATCAGGTTATGTCCATCACGAAGGTCTTCATACAGATCTGTCACGTGACGCTGAGCCTGATGGGAGGAAAGAGAAACACAGCAGAGGTGGTGTCACATAGATACATGAATCGACAAACAAACATTTAGTTTTGAACAGAATGTGGTCTCAATACAAAGTAATGTAGTTTTGTGACTTAAGTCACTGCTTAACACATGAAATGATGGTTGAATGTTTGACTAAAACTACTTTCAGTGAGAGCAGTGTTAATTCTCCTCAGAGCTCAGAGCGTCCTGTGAGCAAGCACGACTCTACACAAGTCAGGAATGCATCGCCGTAAGGAACCACACCTGACTTCTGCTCCAGATGCCAAACAGCAGATGTCAGCCCTGAGAAGTGATGGCTCAAAAAAAATAAATAAATAAAGTGAAATAAAAAAATGGAGACATTGATCTAAAGGTGAAATAAAGGTGAGTAAAAAAAAACCTCACTAAGAGACAAATGTATGTTTTGAATTGAACACTGAATTGGACTGAAACCATTCTTCACACAGCAGGGGTGTGGTGCAGCTGAAACCATACTCGCAAGGGAGGAAAAGAAAAGAAAATGAGGCGGTGCCAGGAAACTAGAGCCTAGATTGAGAAAAAAAGAGCAGAACAAACCCACTGAGGAAGGGGACCGTCTTCATGCAACACACAGCAAAATTCTTTACCGGCGTGTGCTTTACCTACCTCTACTTTCCAATGCTTAGAGGAGGAGAATGATGGAAAGAAACACAAAATAATTATGTTGTTAGATTTGATTAAAGATCCAGTTTATTGATCAAAATCAGTCTGGGTGTGTTTGAAAGAAACAAAAAGCCTCTGCTTTAAAATGTCTATAATCCTACAACATTTCAGCTGCAGTTGATTTATTTTGATATGATGGGTAAATCATGCAGTTTTAAAAACAACCTGTTTCTCCCTGATTGTAAAATCAACATAATAAACATTAAAATGCAATGTGAAATATGGCCACTAGAGATCGCAGTTTGCAACCCTAAACTCCTCTTCATGAAACAGTTTGTCGTAAAAATGGGAATTTTTGAAGTAAACACATCAATCACAAAAATCATAAAATCACAAGATGACTCACGTGGTACATGTTTTAAAAATTCAAAACACTTGTACAAAGCATATTATCAAAACACCCTATTACCTGCTATTAAGTCCCAACTGAGCAGAATCTATCCATCACCAGCCTTTAATTACTGAGCTGATCAGCTGCCTCGCTGCTGAAGGAAAAGTCCAAACGAGCTTACAACCCACAATGACAGCCCATCAGAGGTGTTTTCACTTGTCAATGATGCACCACACTTAAAACTTTATGTTTGAAGTTTTATACAACTTGATATCTTTTTGTGCTGTTCCTCCTAACTTTACTGCCTTATAAAGTCGATTTAAAACAACTTCAGGCCTCCTCTAAATAAATCTGATATTTTTCTCAGTTTATATTTTTGGCCTCCAGTCACACAAATTTTTTAAACAAAACACTGACATTCTCATCTCAAACCACTAGGTGGTGAGATATCAAAACAATATCAAACTAATATAAAAAATAAAAACATTTTGAGCCTGGCTAAAAACGGTTCCTGAAATTAATTGCAGAAAAAAATTTAAAACTAGCTTCATTGCTGTTTTTGTTTCTAGAGCACAAAGTAATATTGTCCATGTCAGAAACAGGCTGAGAGCTCCACATATCTAGCCTGGTTAAAACCAGTCCCTCGTCCTTCACTTTGCTTTGTACGAGGGGCTGGACTCTCGGCTGTAGAGAAGTGATTCTTGCTGGAGGCGTGGCCTCTGCTGAAGTTTAAAACGATTGGATCAGTTAGCCGCGACGTATGTGTGCCAGTAGCCTGGTTAAAACCAGACCCTGTCCTTCACTTTGCTTCGTACTAGGGTCTGGACTTGATGCATAGAGAATCGTTTCTTGCAGGAGGTGTGGCCTCTGCTGAAGCATGTGTGTATTGTCGTTGTGACGGAGGCTAAGAAGCTAACTGGAAATCGCGTGTGCTGTAAACAAATCTACTGAGAGGAGAAATATACCGAGCCAAACGAGACGACTTTAAATGTGAGCTGCTGCTTTGTCAGACAAATTTAATTTAATTTGAAAGCCTTATCAACACAGACTGGCTTCATTCACTTCCTCCACTGCTGTATGCTAAACTAACTTGCAGACACTGCGCAGAACATCGATGTCATTCAAAACTCCTCCTTCTGTTTGCTGATTGGCCCAGGTAAAATAAACTACAAGCAGACACTGCGCAGAAAATCGACGTTCTCTTCTCTGATTGGCCCGGCTAAAAATCTGCCAGCAAAATCCATCTCAATGTGAGAAGTCCCAGACAGAGCAGTGAAGGGAAACTAGAATTGAGCGGAGCTGCGTAGGAAGGCAAGGGCCAGACTAGTGTGCCAGCTCCACTGTGAAGGAGGCTAAGCTAAGACGTTAACTGAAAATCGCGTGTGCTGTAAACAAATCTACTGAGAGGCGAGAAGTACCGAGCCGAACTAGACGGCTGTAAATGAGAGCTGCTGCTTTGTCGGGCAATTTTAATTTAATTTGGAAGCCTTATGAACACAGACTGGCTTCATTCACTTCCTCCACTGCCATTGCTAAACTAACTAGCAGACACTGTGCAGAAAATCAACATTGTTCAAAACTCTGCCTTCTGTTTGCTGATTGACCCAGGTAAAATTAACTACAAGCAGACACTGCGCAGAAATTTGATGTTCTGTTCTCTGATTGGCCCCAACAAAATTCTCCTGAAGAAATTGTCTATGGGAGAAATCCCAGACAGAGCAGTGAAGGGAAACTAAAAGTGAGCGGAACTGTGTAGGAAGGCAAGGGCCAGGCTACCACATATTTAACTCACACACCAAAAACAAAGATTTTACAAATCTCCAAATCTCTTGGAAAGCATTTTAATTTTTTTTAACCAAGGTGGTTTGTGGAAAGGATGTACAGAACACCTCTGTTTTTAAAACTATCTAGAATCAACAGAGATCATTCTGCATCTGGACTGACATTCCATTCTGTCGTACACAACTAAAGAGATTTATAGAGAGTGGGAACAACAGGAGCCTTTTCCAGCCTTTCAGTGCTGCAACATACCTGCAGTCTGCTGCCCACCAAGTCAACCATTAAGTCATTAAATCAGTTCAGCACCAGGTTCATTTTGGCCAGAAGTGTTTAACATCCAGATTTAGAATTAACACTTTCACTGCCAAACCTGAATTTTTTTCAGTTTCAGACCCCCAGCAGTTTACTGTAGATGGTCATTTTGTTACAATATTGTTGATGTGAAAACATCTAAGCATTTCTTTTAGTTTAATACCAGTATGAAAGCAGTACATACCACCCAAACCCAGGAGTCTAAGCAGATCATGTGCTACTGTTAACATCAACCACTGCATGGGCTTTGGAGGCAGGATAGAGACAGCTAAGTGAGTCCAGATGTTTGATTCACCATTCAACATTTACAGAGGAACAAAAACAAAACAAAAGAGCCACTGCAGCAGCATGTTCCCATTCTGGCACCACAGCACATGCTAGCATGAACATTAATGGAAAGGATAACGCTCGCTGTGCCTTTTACCCACTTTTTGTTCCATTTGAAATGAATGAATAGGCCTGTCTGTGAGCTGAAATTAAAAATGATGGCTCTTCGTGTCACAAAGCTGTGAATATATGCCTGATGTGGCCTCTGCTAAAGTTTTATCTAGTCTACAAGATAATATTTAAAATATTTTAGAACTAGGTTGCAAATGTTTGACTTATTGAACATCTGTTCCTTTTTATTTTTGGTTATAAATTGATAATTGAATGAATAGCTGCATGCTTTGATTACTATTGATTAAATTTATTTGATTTTAAGGACTTTAAGGAAAACTATATTAATAATAAATAAATAAAATCCACTATTAGAGAGCAGAAATTTTGAAATAAATGCTACTGATGCAATTTATTCTAAATTTTACATGCATTGTGGTTAAAAATAATTTCCAATTTTTTGTATGATTAAATTGAATTTATTTAACATTTAAATAATAAAAATGTGAAGAAACTGGCCCTAGACCAGGAAGAAATAGTTCATTTTGAGCCCATAACTTAGTACGACAGCACTGCTCTCATTATAAAGCAGCACAATTTAATAAAACACTACTAGCCCAAACCTTCTGTAGTTTAACACAAATAAGCACAATGACCTCAAACCGGCTACTTGTTTTTAAATATAGTTTAATTTGAGGCAGATTTGCCAGTCAAGAAGCACAGCAATAGTTTTTTTATGAAGCCAGATAATCTGACCTTTAGGAAGGCTCCATTTTTTTCTTTATTAATAAACCTGATTGACTGAATTATTGCAGATATTAAGAAATGTCTGGGTCTCCTTGCTCAAGCTGCTGCCACAGCAAGCCCACTCCAAAACAAGTGGATGGATGTATTATTGTATGCATGTGTGCAGAAATGTGTGTTTGTGCTTTAAAAGCATGCAGACAGTTTTACCTTTATCAAATGCTTGTTAACCCATTTTGTGAAGGTCTTCTTCTGCACTCGATCTCGTTCATCTGCAGCAGAGAAAACAGGAAAACAGTTTATATCAGACATATGTAATAAAACTGCAAGTTAAAAAACCCCACATGGTGTCTCTCAGGTGTCCACATCTTTCTCTGTTTCTACCTAAACATGAAAAAAATGAACTAAAAACAACATGGTTTCTGTGGGACAAACATGACTCAACACAACCTGCATAAGACTCAGGCCACATTATGCTGGTAGAAGAACGAACTTTTTACTGTCTGGAGTATTTTTCTTTTCTCAGTCATGTTTCACTGCTTGACAGACAGCCATTTAATTCCTTAGAAGGAACACAAAGATGAAAAGACTTCCCTGCAAAGGTGAACTTGAAGTTTAGCTCGGTGCAGATGAACTGTGTGGTTGGAACAAGGTGTGATAAAACTATTAGAAGCTGATGGTTCCCAACATGTCACAACAAGATGTAGATGTCGAACACACCCACTAAGACAACAAAACAGGAACATTATCACCTAGTGTTATGATGTTCGGGCAAAAAACAAACGAGCACAGAACGTGTTTCTGCAGAGGTTTTAACTGGTGCAGTGAATCTCTCTGTATCCAGCTCTGATGACATTAAAGCTTAACAAGTAAAATTTAATCAGCAGTTTCAGACAATCTTATGCAATTGGAAGTGAGCTTTCCTTCTAACAATGTCCTTATGTCAGAGCGACAACACAAAGTCCTCAGCCTTATCTGAAGTAAGGGTGTGAGCTGACACACCCAGCAATGAAAAGCAAAGAGTGATTCAACATCAGAATAAAATTGACACCTGGAGGCCACATTTGTTTTCCTGCCGCGTGACAGCCAGCATTTGTCAGTGTGTTATGGAACGTTGCCTTGGAAACCTCATTTGGCCACCAGTAAAACTTGAGCCTTTTTACCATTTATATTTAAGTTGAGGAAGGCTGAGTGTAAGCATGTGACCCTTGAGGTCTGACTCCCTGTGAGGGGGAGGACAAGGGACTCGCTGTGTCCCCCCAAGTGGAGATTTAACGACAGGCAAACAGACCAATGAGTCGGGGAGGTCACCTCAAGAGGGCAGATGGAGGATTCCCACAAATAGTGCATCTTGACCTGTGGTTAACAGTGTTCTGTTAGCACCATGTTGATGAGCATCAACAACAACAAAAGTATGTCAGAAGTCACCGTCCATTTAGAGTAGGAGGACATATGGCCACATATCCAATAGGCTTCAGTGATGGGGGGCTGACAAGCAGTACTTTCATTATAAAATCAAATCAAAATTTTAAGCAATTTGTCTTTTACCAAATATTTAAAGAGTAAAGTGTTAAAAAGGTGTTATATTTGTATTTTACTAAACTATTTTCACACTTTACATGAACTTTATGGAAAAAAAACAATGTGTTAAATAACAATAAAAAGTGTACAATTTACCTTACACCATATTTTTTAAACTTATTTTACAACTACAGTGCCGTATTAATATACAGTATTAATCTTCGAGTTTTTGTTGATGTGCATTGACATGTGGGAGTGGGATTCTCAATAAGAGTTCTGGTTAAGTGCCATAATTAACCACAAGGAACATTTAATAAGTGAACTCACTTTTTGTTCTTGTTGTAAAACACAGCGATGAAGTTAGGGTGGGGCTGTCAATCAGGTAATTTGGATGTTTCTGAGAATTCAGACTCAACATTTGTAGCACAGTAATGCTGCATTATGTGAAGGAGGAAATATGAACCCAGACTGGATTTCTTTTCCCTAAACCCAACAAAGTAGCTGTTTAAAGTCACATCTCTGTCACCAGTGTCCACAGACTCCCACCACAATCACTCCAAATAGGTTTTGTAAAATATCTTGATTAAAACAGCAAAAAAAAAAGGAACAGTCTGAATAAAAATAAAGATAAAAATGAGCTCATCGTTCAGTTTGGAAACAACGGATGACAAACAGATCGTAGCTATGACTGACTCACAAAAACAAATGCAAACAACACAACAAAAACTGATGAGCTGCTGTCCAAGACAAAAAGAGGAAGCTGCTGATGGATTAAAGGGGAGTTTCCTTCTTCACTCTGAGCCACTCTGCAGGAAAGCACCCATTAATCAGAGAATTATTCATTTCATTAATGTGTAAATACTGTGTTGCACATGATGCTTGTCTTTGACAACAATCAAAGTCTCATTTTAACGCTCAACAGTCCTTCATCATCATGAAGCTTCTAAATCTATCAGAAGTCTGTAATCTGAACATGACACTCTTCTTCGTTGAAAAAAAAACAAGATCAAAGGTTAGAGTGACAGTTCTACATGAAACAGAACCATGCTTGTACCTTTTCTGCCGTCTGTGGCCTTCAGCATCCCTTGGTAATAAACATCATCTGAGGGCAACCTTTCTCTGCCCATGCTGTCAATGGAGAAATTCCTGTACCTCTGCTGCTGAGTGCTCATTGTTAGTGTTGGTCAGCTCACAAAATATTATTCTTAAAGATATTTTTTGTTGGTTTTCTTCTCAGTAGGACCTCCTGTGGTTCTTGTAAGTGTCCCCGGTCCTTGGCTCGTCCCACGGTGTGCAGTCTTATGTCCAAAATCAACTGAGCGCCTCACAAACCTGTGATTTCTTTCTCTTTCTGTCCTCTCTTAACCTCCTCGGTCCCTCATTTGCTTCGGCTCTACCCTATGTTTTGTTTTTTGTTTTGTTTTTTTTAACTCTCCCTGTTTCTTTCTACCAATCACTCTGCTCCTCTCACAGCAAACAGTGCCTGTGGGCTACAAAGCCTGAGCCTGTGTGTGATGTGCAATGTGTAGTTAGTGACGTTAGAGTGTGGAGGACATGGGTAGGGCTCTAAACCCGCCCCTTCCTCTTGCGGTAAGAGGGGGGGGGGGGGGGTTGATGGGTGAGGCTGAGGTGTGGTAACCTGAGTGTGCTATCATTGAACTGTTTGCGCAACATAACACACTCTCAAGTTGACTTGCAGAGCACAATAAGAAGCCATAAAAGTTGGTACTGATGACTTTTTATGTTTTTATCACACTAAATGAGAGTTAAATGAACAGATTATGAGTGTCAAGGAGGAGAATCTATTCAGGGAGCCTAAAACAGTGAGAAGTGTCTCACAGTCATCTCTTGATAATTACTAACTACAGTACATTTCTAAAGCATTTCAAATTACGAGTTATTCACCGACATTAAATTAAGATTTAAGTTTAGGAAGAAGCTCTTTAAATAATCCTAGCATACATGGGTGAAACTGCCATAGGCACGGGGTGGGACATATCCACCCCACTTCCAATATCTGTGACCTCTGCCCCCCCCCCACCCACACACGTTTTTCAGCCGAAGCAGGAAAAAAAGACCTTTAAAAATGTGTTCCCCCACTTTTAAGATGGTGATTACGCCCTTGCTAGCATAGATAAAAGCCCTTTTAAAAGCCACTGTCTTTTTAACTGGTGAGATATATGCAGGATTAATCCTTGGTTAAACATAATCGTATAT
>NW_013952611.1:595160-604028 GCF_001266775.1 Austrofundulus limnaeus
GAAGACAACTCTGAGGGCAAATGTTCCATGTTGTTTTATATAAGCGTCTATGGTTTTCACCAAACCAAGGAGCAACACTTCTGTTAGTTTCATGGGGGCCATGCACCAACACAAACATGATAATTCACAAATAATTTTCCAGACAAATTGTTCACATTCCTACTATTACAAATAAGCTAAATAGCAATTATTCTGCTGCAGTCAGAAGTGTGGCTGCACTGAGCCATTCACTGTGAATGAATGTCCATCATAATAACAGCACACCACAAAGTCGAGTTCAGCCACACAGAAGTTCCACTAATGTGGCTTTACTTATTAAACTATACAACATACTAAATCATTATGATACCTGTCTGTATTTGATATGATTACTATAAAAAGGACACAAAAACTCATGCACTGATGTTCTATCCACCCATGAAGCTTAACTAGAAAATAATCCAAAATTTCAGTTTATTATAAATGGTCTCTAAAACTACTAAACTGAGCAGTAACTGCACATTGCTCATTAATCTGGTGATAAAATACCGGTGGGTTTATTTTGTTTAGCCCTTGACAAAATGCTTTCAATCTATAAAGAAATGGTTGAGCTCGCAGCCACTTTGGAAAAAGAGCAACCTGTATTTAAGGACTTGGAAACAACAACACAAACAAATTAGAGGTCAAAAGAATTTGAAGAATGTGTCATTATGGTTTCAGAAAGTGTTGAACTGCAGAAAAATACAAGTTTACACAGATAGAAGGCTAGAAACACATTTTGTTGTAGGAGGATCAATAGCTGAGGATTTACCCTTTGATATAATGTTAACTTTTTTCATGAACTCCTCGATTCCATTTTTTCTCAGATGCATCCAAGTCCTTGATATCTCGGTAAACTCAGTTTTAGTGTTTGCTGAATTAAATGATTACAATTCATTCAGAGAACAGTGGGACTTCTGATAAAACTTAGAACTACCGAAAACACACACAGCAAATAATTAGTTGTAGAAAGATGAAGAGAAGAGTGAAGAGAAAGAAGAGGAGGAACATCAGCTGCTACCTGAAGCCCTGTTGGATCACATTTCTGTCGAGTCACCAGCAGGATACTTTTGCACGACAATTCCCTGTTCAAAGGTTAGTGTTTATGAAGATCAATGGCTCTGATACGTTCCCTTTGTTTTATTATATATTTAACACCTAATGTACTAATTGTTTTATCTTTTTCAGCATATACTAATCCATTCAGGCATTCATTTTCTTAACCTGCTCCTCCTTTGTGTAACAGTCACTGTGAGAGACTCGAAGGACATCATGAACAGGTCACAAGTCCATCACAGGAACACACAGACATTTACCCTCTCACTCATGCAGGTTTTAGGTCTGTGGGAGGAAACTGGAGTACCCAGAGACAACACACACATACACAGAGAGAACATGCAAACTGGGGGTGGTTATTATGTATTTTCCAGGCACATAGCTCAATTCTATACCAGAATCAAGCAACTAAATTATCTTCTGTTGTTATGACAATAATGTATACATCAAAAGTTAATTTAACTTTGCATCATAGTCTATCTAAACACATTGAAATTGGCCTCTGTCTCATTAAGAACCTCCTACCTTTTCTGACACTCCCACTTCAGCACATCTTCACAACAATGTTTTGGGGGAGGGGTACTCTGTGGGGCAGGAGCTCAGCTGCAGACTGAGTTCCAGGGAGGAGCTTTGTACAAATAGGCAGGGCTTTGTACCAGCAAATACGCAGCTTCACATGGATACCACAGAAGATTCAAGGATTTCTCAAACATGCATGAATGAGTCAAAGCAACACTCTGGGTAGGTTTTTGATGAGGGAATTATATTATAACATGATATAAAGCTAAAAAAGAAACATTTTTGCATAGCACCCCCTTTGTGTTTATGTGTTCTCCTTGTACTTCTGTGAGTTTTCATTTGGTGTTCCAGTTTCCTCCCATAAGCCAAAACAGGTTGCCTTTCAGGCCCAGTTCTTCCTTGAAAAAGAGATCTATGATCTCAATTAAATCTGTCTGGTTAAATAAAAGGTAAAATAATATTAAAACTCAGCTTTGATTTAAGTCAACCAATCACAGTGACAGCACTAAATTTCAAAAGTATTTGTGTTAATAGTTTAAAATGTGAAAACAGTTCTTTATACTTGTGAAACATTATTGGACCTTCAAAATATTTTGAGTGTTGCTGTAGACAGTTGATTAAATATGGTCAAACAAACCCACAAGTTAACTACTTGATGTAATCCCAAAAATCCAGTTTTGTTTTGTAGGAAGATGAGTTAAAACGGGCTCTCTTCATTTTCACAGGCATGTCAGTCATAGCCAAAGACTCCATGTCAGATCTCCAACCTGACATAAGACTTTGGTTGAAACTGTCAGAATTAGATTTGAGAAATCTGAAAATCCAATTGATCTCAGACTAAACAAGCCTTTGCAAAGGTCACAGCAGCTGGGTTTTAAACCAGATCATCTCTGAGCTACAGGAAACTCTGTAATGGGTTCTATTCCTGGGTTGGTGTTTAAAGCTAATCTTTCATTTTGCATTCTCAAACTGAGAAATTTGGTGGAAGTGGCTTTTAGAGCTGAAGTAATGTGAGCACACAGCAGGTCATGTTTAAAAGAACACGTCTCCCTCTGCAGGGGAGAGAACTGTTGTTACAATTAGGAGCTGTGGGATAAACTTTGTTTATCTTATGTCTCTTTTAGAAATGACTAAATATTGAGAGGACAAGGATCTGGTACATTTTTTAATAAAAAAGATAATAAATAAAGGCCATGGTTGCTTGTTGAATTATTAGTGTTAAATATTTGAACTAATGTCATGATTATGTTACAAAAGGAGGAGGAGATATTGTCCTATTCCCACTTTTAGGTAACAATTTTGGAGTTTTTTTTTTATCATGTACTGCATTTGTCTTAATGACAAGTTGTGCTTCTTTTTGCTTTTTAAGCTTTAATAACAACCATTGTATGTGTGAAAATAAGGGAAACAGAGTCGTTCCTATGACAACAAGCATAAATAGGAAGCACAGGAAGCACATGTGCTTTTGTAAAAAAACTTACTGATTTTTATTCATAACCACATTTTGGGCCACAGACGAAGGAGTCTCATGTAACTGACGCACAAAGGAAACCACCATTACTCACACATTACAAATACATCCCCCACCCACCCACTGGCAAAAGAAAGAAGAAATCAAAAGGCATTTAAACACTAGAGGGCGCCACAGTATAATCACAACAACTACCAGTGTAGAGAAAGCCTGCATTCAAATGTTTGTAGGAGTAAATTCGGTTTTCATACTTTACAGACTTTATGCTGACATCTGGAGTATTACCATCTACATATTAAAAAAACAATAAACATTTGCAATATTACTCTTCAGGCTCAGACTAGTCTGAATTTACTGACTTCACATAAAGTAAAGCATGTAGCACACTTAGATTGGTGCTCTTTAAACACAAGCAACGTTTGTGCTGTAAACCAGTGGTTCCAAAAAGTGTGAACATGGAACATCAATTTTGGGGTCCTGAAATTATTTCCAGAATCTATCCATCCGTCCGTTATCTTCCTCTTCTCCAGGGTCGGTCGCAGGGGCTGCAGCCTAAGCAGAGAGACCCAGACTTCCCTCTCCCCAGCCACTATTTCCAGAAAAAAAAACTTAAACAAGCCTTCAAAAATCTATGTTTTTCCCCCATACTGTAGTTGCTACAAAAGAGTGTGGTAAAAAAATCTAATAAAACGTGTTAATTCAAAAAAACACGAGCCTGTTATTAATCTTATCTTTCACCTTTCAGGTCATTCAGTTCAATAAATTATAATAAAACCAAAGAACATAGGAAAACAGGAGTTTCTTTTAAAGAAATAATTAGTATATAATATTTGCTGACTGTCACATTTTAAATGATAAAACTTTAAATAAACCAGTGGGGGCAATTTTAAGACAAAATGCCTACATTTGGGGACAACTGGTGCATTTGGGGAAAAAAGTCAAGTCCCCATTTGATTTAAATGCCATTGGTGGACTGGGGGTTGGGTTTAGGACCAAGGTGTGAATTGAGTTTAGGTTAGTTTTAGGGTCAGGTAGGTACCTGTGAGGTTAGCCTTAGGGTTTGTGGTCAGGATTAGGCTGTAGAAATGTAATGGAAGTCAATNAACTGGGGGTGGTTATTATGTATTTTCCAGGCACATAGCTCAATTCTATACCAGAATCAAGCAACTAAATTATCTTCTGTTGTTATGACAATAATGTATACATCAAAAGTTAATTTAACTTTGCATCATAGTCTATCTAAACACATTGAAATTGGCCTCTGTCTCATTAAGAACCTCCTACCTTTTCTGACACTCCCACTTCAGCACATCTTCACAACAATGTTTTGGGGGAGGGGTACTCTGTGGGGCAGGAGCTCAGCTGCAGACTGAGTTCCAGGGAGGAGCTTTGTACAAATAGGCAGGGCTTTGTACCAGCAAATACGCAGCTTCACATGGATACCACAGAAGATTCAAGGATTTCTCAAACATGCATGAATGAGTCAAAGCAACACTCTGGGTAGGTTTTTGATGAGGGAATTATATTATAACATGATATAAAGCTAAAAAAGAAACATTTTTGCATAGCACCCCCTTTGTGTTTATGTGTTCTCCTTGTACTTCTGTGAGTTTTCATTTGGTGTTCCAGTTTCCTCCCATAAGCCAAAACAGGTTGCCTTTCAGGCCCAGTTCTTCCTTGAAAAAGAGATCTATGATCTCAATTAAATCTGTCTGGTTAAATAAAAGGTAAAATAATATTAAAACTCAGCTTTGATTTAAGTCAACCAATCACAGTGACAGCACTAAATTTCAAAAGTATTTGTGTTAATAGTTTAAAATGTGAAAACAGTTCTTTATACTTGTGAAACATTATTGGACCTTCAAAATATTTTGAGTGTTGCTGTAGACAGTTGATTAAATATGGTCAAACAAACCCACAAGTTAACTACTTGATGTAATCCCAAAAATCCAGTTTTGTTTTGTAGGAAGATGAGTTAAAACGGGCTCTCTTCATTTTCACAGGCATGTCAGTCATAGCCAAAGACTCCATGTCAGATCTCCAACCTGACATAAGACTTTGGTTGAAACTGTCAGAATTAGATTTGAGAAATCTGAAAATCCAATTGATCTCAGACTAAACAAGCCTTTGCAAAGGTCACAGCAGCTGGGTTTTAAACCAGATCATCTCTGAGCTACAGGAAACTCTGTAATGGGTTCTATTCCTGGGTTGGTGTTTAAAGCTAATCTTTCATTTTGCATTCTCAAACTGAGAAATTTGGTGGAAGTGGCTTTTAGAGCTGAAGTAATGTGAGCACACAGCAGGTCATGTTTAAAAGAACACGTCTCCCTCTGCAGGGGAGAGAACTGTTGTTACAATTAGGAGCTGTGGGATAAACTTTGTTTATCTTATGTCTCTTTTAGAAATGACTAAATATTGAGAGGACAAGGATCTGGTACATTTTTTAATAAAAAAGATAATAAATAAAGGCCATGGTTGCTTGTTGAATTATTAGTGTTAAATATTTGAACTAATGTCATGATTATGTTACAAAAGGAGGAGGAGATATTGTCCTATTCCCACTTTTAGGTAACAATTTTGGAGTTTTTTTTTTATCATGTACTGCATTTGTCTTAATGACAAGTTGTGCTTCTTTTTGCTTTTTAAGCTTTAATAACAACCATTGTATGTGTGAAAATAAGGGAAACAGAGTCGTTCCTATGACAACAAGCATAAATAGGAAGCACAGGAAGCACATGTGCTTTTGTAAAAAAACTTACTGATTTTTATTCATAACCACATTTTGGGCCACAGACGAAGGAGTCTCATGTAACTGACGCACAAAGGAAACCACCATTACTCACACATTACAAATACATCCCCCACCCACCCACTGGCAAAAGAAAGAAGAAATCAAAAGGCATTTAAACACTAGAGGGCGCCACAGTATAATCACAACAACTACCAGTGTAGAGAAAGCCTGCATTCAAATGTTTGTAGGAGTAAATTCGGTTTTCATACTTTACAGACTTTATGCTGACATCTGGAGTATTACCATCTACATATTAAAAAAACAATAAACATTTGCAATATTACTCTTCAGGCTCAGACTAGTCTGAATTTACTGACTTCACATAAAGTAAAGCATGTAGCACACTTAGATTGGTGCTCTTTAAACACAAGCAACGTTTGTGCTGTAAACCAGTGGTTCCAAAAAGTGTGAACATGGAACATCAATTTTGGGGTCCTGAAATTATTTCCAGAATCTATCCATCCGTCCGTTATCTTCCTCTTCTCCAGGGTCGGTCGCAGGGGCTGCAGCCTAAGCAGAGAGACCCAGACTTCCCTCTCCCCAGCCACTATTTCCAGAAAAAAAAACTTAAACAAGCCTTCAAAAATCTATGTTTTTCCCCCATACTGTAGTTGCTACAAAAGAGTGTGGTAAAAAAATCTAATAATTGTTGTTCATCATGACATGGGTTAATTAATATAGTACAGATATTTTTAATTAAAAATATTCAGGGTCAAAAGTCTGTCACTATTATTTTGTTGGTCAGAAGCTGAACGGTGAGGGAACAACCATCACTAAATAAATGGCAAAAGACATAAAGGTTTAAAACTTCACACTAATATTTTAACCTATCAAGCCAAACAGCCAAAAAGACTTCTGATCAGAACTTTTACAATCTTATCAAGAGGAGAAAGATTCAAATGTTGTTGAGCTTTTAGCCTTGAGCTGAAGTGATAAGCAGATAACCAAATGCACAACTCATGAGATACCAACATTTAAAATATTCCCATGCAAAAACTGCAATTGAAGGCAGTAATTTACGTTCTATACAAAAAAAAAAAAAACTTTGAACCTTAGGAAGCCTAACAGAATGATGCAATGATTTAAATAGAAAGAGTGTTTAATTCTGTACACAGCAACATATTAAAAAGGCATGATATTATGAATATACTGATATTCACCTAACATGTCTGACAATATTAGGAAAATGCCAGTTAATCTGTAGGAATCAGTCAGTTTTGATTTACGAGTATAATTTTCTTGGTCTCCAAACACTTTTTAGATATAATCTGGCATGATCAGTCCAAGCATGCAAGACAAGAGACCAATTTTGTGAGTGAATAAAAAAATGCAAACATGTTTAAAACAAAACTTTACTATAAATCATTCAGCTTCAAGCCATGAAATTCATAAACACTCAGCAACAATAACCACCAATCACTGAAAAGGAATGTCTTTTACTATCTGAACATGCTTCTACACCTCAGTGTTCGTCTGCAGACAGATTGTTCCCACAGTTATGAGGCCTCACCCTGCTAAACACAGGTGTTGTTAAGAATTTGGGTAAAGTCAAAGCATATGCAATGTGTCAGTGGGTCATGACTGTCGCCACAGCAGCTGTGAAGGAGTGCTCCAAATAAAACATGCTTCCAAATGGCTTTCATAGCTCTCCATTTTACAGCCATTCAAATTAGTTTCATAAAATGTGCATTCATTTGTTTGTCTGTTAGAAAAATATCTCATGAATTAGTGGAATTTTTGAAACTCTCAAAGTAATCACTCGATGTACACTTAGGACTGATTGACATTTAAAATCAGCCCGACCCAAGATGTCAGCAACACACGATTAGCTTTAACAAACACAAACATGGCTCAGTCCATTTTACAGCTACTGAGCTCAAATGTGGTGTGGTCAGAGCTGACCACCCCCCCCACCCCCACCAACACACATTCTACAAACACCAACTGATGACACAACTTAGTTTTTTTTTTTAACTTTGCCTGTTTTCCAGTTAGCATCAACCTGTTTGTTTGTTAACAACATATCTCAACAGTTACCACAGTCAGTAATAGTTGAACGTACACATCAGTCCAATTCAAGATGGTCCTCACCACCAACTACTTTAGATAACACAGACAGTTATAACTCAGTCAGTGTTAATACTGAGCTATAATTTGATGTAGTAGTACCTGAGCGCCATTCCTACCTGAGTGCTAACAGATAGTAAATATATCTAAATATCACAGATCAAAAAATATTACGAGTTACAGATAATATTTTTGTCATTAATTGTCACTTCTTGAAGCTAAAATAAGCAGAACCCTAACTAAAATCTAAATAAAAGCTAAGTGGTGAAAGAGAGCTAAATAGTGTTGTAGTCAAGACCACCTAACCCGAGACCAAGTCAAGACCAAGACCACAGTGTCTCGAGACCGAGACAAGACCAAGACTTTTAGGGCCTGGATCAAGTCGAGACAAAGACCAAGGGAGGGTGAGAAAGAGTCAAGACCAAGACCAGAAAAAAAAACTAGTGTCCTAAAAGATGGGGTATTCTGTATACATGTAACTAACCTAATATATAGAGCTAATATTGACAACATCTTTGTGTGAGGGCTAGCCTGGCCCTTGCCTCCCTACACAGTTCCACTCAATAAGAGACTGTGATGAAGTGATTCAACACAACACCCCTGGGATGTGTCTTTAAGCCGAACTTCTTCATCACGGAGCACACCTCCCCACCCCCACCCCACAAACCCCACCCATGACTCCTGCAGGCTCTCGGCAGTAACAGAGCAAAAAGTGAAAGTGAAACTTAAGCTGTCTGCTGCTCAACACTATTTCTCACTCAGTGAAGCTCTTTTCAGATTCAAAATACCTTTGAGGAAATGTATTTTCAGATGCCAAGTAAACTGCATCATAGCGCACATGCGAAACAACATGACAATACATGACAACTTACGGGACGGAAGCGGAAGGTGGTTCTTAAAGAGACAGAGGCCAATTTCAAGGCGTTTAGAAGAGGAAGTGATGAGA
>NW_013952611.1:604617-606923 GCF_001266775.1 Austrofundulus limnaeus
CATGAATGAGTCAAAGCAAGGCTCTGGGCATGTTTTTTTTATGAGAGTATAACATTATAACATGATATAAAACTGAAAAAAGTTGATTTTACATGATATTGCCCCTTTAATGTTATTAACGGTAAAAGTTTGAGGCTGTCCCCCCGTCTCTGAAAGTGAAGCACTGCAAAATTTGCAAGTTCCTATACGATTTCTCCTGGTTGTTGTTGTTTTACAACAATATTGCCTATGTAGCCAAATTGTTTTGCTTAAAAAATTCGCAGACATCTTTTATCACTCCCAGAGAACCAAGGTGCTGGGTGGGGATGGGTGACAGCCGGTAACAAAAATACACAAATAGCAATGAGTCAGGTTTGAATTTGAATCAGTAGCTACGTTTTAAAACCAATGAAAGCAAAGTTGCTAATAAATTGCACAATAATCTGGGTATTTAGTTCTATTTCTACAGTTGTGAACTTGAAATAAAGTCCTCAATGTTTGAGACTGAGACAAGACCAAGTACAAATGCTGTTAAGTTCGAGACAAGACCCAGACCATCAAAAAGTGGTCTTGAGACTGGTCTTAAGACCACGACCCGTCTCAAGTAGTACAACACTAGAGCTAAAGTTAAAATAAATAAAAGTAGCATAAGACGAAAATAAGAGCAAATGTGTTAAATTAGATTAAAGAGTATGGACTTTTTAAATGAATTCAATGATTTAAATGGTATACATTAAAAATGTATAACTTGCAATCAGATGTCAACACTTGTAAAGACCATGCAGTTTCACCACTATGAAAACAGTCGACTACAGAAGCCCCTCCCCTTCCAGCTCAGAACCAAATCTTCTCACTCACCTGAACAGCACATCCTTAAGTTCAGGAGGCTCAGCTGTTCTCCGTATGAATACATTTCATACGGGTATTTCCCTTGATCAACACTAACTGCATCCATGAACCTGCCATAAACATGCTTCAGCTTCATCAGGAGTTTTTGTTTGAAACAACCTGAGCCTGGTGGTATGAGGAGAGTAAACAGGAAGACGTTTCTAACAGGTGACAGACTCTAGGCCCTGCCCCTTTATTTATGGATGAAACAAAAGATAAAAGACAGGACTTGCATAACTTCCTATGGGGTGACGATCGTTTTCTGTTTAGATATGAGAGCAGCAAAGTTAGTCCATTCAGACTGCATAAAAAACCAGTGTTGGACAGTAAATCAGAACAACTCTGCTCTGGTTCATATTTCCTGGCCAGGCAAAGACAAAACAGCAGTAATTAAATATGAAAATCAGTCCAGCCAACATGAAAATCTACAAAAACTCCCTCCATGCTCCAGTATGGTATGCCATGTTTGACTGCAACTAAAACTGTGAACAATTAAGATCAGAAGGTCAGGTCTAATAAAAGAATATACTCTGACTGAAACTTGAACCTCCTATAATCACTAATCTGTATGTTGTGAAAGTTTATTACAGACAGCGTTGCCAGGTGGGAAATGTTAAATTATCGTATCAGCAGCTCAAAATTATCATATTTTGAGGAAAATTATCGTACACACCCAAGTTACATTCTAGAGAGGTTCAAATTTACAAATACATCCTGCTCAGCTCACAATGTGCTCTATATTCAAAAAACTGCACGTTCTTTTGTTTATAATACAGTTAAAAAGCACTGCTGGGTGTCTGTTTATTTATTTATTTTTTTACAAAAGCTTTGTTGTAAACAAGAACAAAACATGGAGTCTGGGGAAATGCTGCATATAAAAAGAAACGTTAGATAAAATGACTAGAATAAAATGTAAATTATAGGCAAAGTTAAAATGAAATCAGGAAAAKAACAAATCATTGTAGTTTATTGTACTTTTGATTAGTCAAGAAATAAATTGAGTACATACTGAGCAAATTTAATCTGCAAGCCTCCAAAATCTGTTTTTTTTTCTTTTAAAAATAGCTTCTGGATGACACCTGGATGTTTATTAAATGTAAATGTTGCTTATACCTCTCACCTTCTCAGTACCACCTTTTATTTTTGATTTTACAGTTATTATTTCTTTCACATAAGTACTATTATATTTATCTTTGCTGCTACTAGTTGCCATCATAACCCAAATGTGGGAGGGGGTGTTCTCCCCCAGAAATGTTTGAATGAAGTAGGTGCTGTTTCCTGCATTCTGGTGTATTTGCATGTTGTTAAACATATTTTAAACTACATAAATAAACACTTTTATAACTATTTTAGAGACAGATTCTACATTCAACTCAATATATGATACGTTTGATTCTTTGACAGCTGGTAGGAAGTAGAGTTTTAAAAGGGTTAAAAAC
>NW_013952611.1:607044-650271 GCF_001266775.1 Austrofundulus limnaeus
ATCGGCCGGCCGATGTATCGGTCGACCCCTAATATAGATTAATATATATATTTTATTTTACCGTCACAACTCTAACCCTCCTTTCTATTGGCTAGGGACCGGCAAAGGGATCTGTTTTAACCATAGAAATGTTTTTATTAACATCCCATCATGGATCAGTCAGCAGCAGCAGTATTCATTTCATGTCTGGATGGGATGGATATCTACCTGCAGCAGGGGGAGAGAGACGCAGCGTGAAGAAGCCTCCTGTCGGTGCTCTGGGACCAGGGAGGAGCTCTCAGCATCACAATGGAGAAATGTGTTCATGGCAGAGTCTCTCAAAGTCTCAACAACGCCAGAAAAAGTGTCGCTAGATTTTCACAAGTCACTTTTCTGAATAACAGTCTCTAGAGGGTCTGAAAAGTCTGCAAATATAGCGAGGAAGTCGCTAAGTCAGCACCGCTGTGTTCCACAACCCGCCACCTCTCATGTCAGCGAGCAGCGTGTCGGGTTGATTACGTCACACATTGGAGCGGTTAAATTATCGTACATTATGGGATTTTTGGGATTATTGATCGTACATCGTACAGAGGGCAAAATTATGGTACAAATATGATAATTATCGTACACCTGGCAACACTGATACAGATGAATTATTCCAAAGTCACCTTTAAAGATAAGCGTGATGCATTCTTGACTTACAGAACAGACAGGAAGCCCTCCCACGTCATGTGTTACATCACATCACTCACTGACATAATTTATTGTGTAAATTAAACATTTTTATATCTAATGTTGACAGCTTAATAATGTGAAATAACTGATAAAAATAATTTGAATTGTGTGTTTTTTCATTAGTGTTTTCACAGCATGGGATGTGCAAATATGAAACTGAACTTGTAACAATATAAATGTTAGAGACAAAAAACAAGTAGAATTAAACGTTGAATTTAAAAAAAGTTGAAGTAAAATTAACTTTTTCTTAGATTAAGATTAGACATTTACTCGTGTTGAAGTTTATCATAAACTAATCAGACTCTCTACAACAAATAAAAATATATCCTATAAAACCTGTTCATGGGTTATTTAAAACACTAAGTAAACTGTTGAGAGAGTGGAATGTTGAGTCATCTTTGAAGGAAGCACAGGATGTGTGGGTTGGATGTAAATTCAGTGCAGGACCTGATGTTTCACCATGGAGCCAGTGTGGCTTGTAAATCAGCTTTCCATCACCATCTCTTCAATGGGCTCCATGTGGCTCTCAGTCTAATCCAGGTTTGATCATTATTCCCAAAGGACATGAGAACTGGGTTTCTCCATGCACAATAAGTTCACTGTTTAAATAATGACTCATGTCCACCGCTTACTGAGCAGTGACCACCATGGTGTAAACCATCTAGGCTTTCTTACAGGCGTGGGTTGTGGAAAATCAGACACACACAGTACAGTAAGTCGTAGCTAGATTTAGTCAGAGTGGGATTTCTATGTATATTTCAAGAGAAAAAAATGACTTTTCCATATTCTAAGCCAAGGAAAAAAACAGTGCCAGAACTCAACCAGCCTAGAACACTAAGCTCTACATGGAACCCGACTTTTATTTGTTTAAAAGCATTTGCTTGGCATTTGACAAAATAAAACCTTTGTTCTTTCTTTGGAAACAAGGCGTTAAAATGGAATTATAGAAAATAATGTTTTGATATATTATCTTGTTTCACTTTCTGTTCAAGAGAACTGCATGAATAACATTTTTCTGCTGTAAAAGCCTCCTGTTTAACTGGTTCTACATGATAAACTAGGAAAAATATGTATACCGGCCTCTGTAAAGCTGATCACCATCTCATTACCAGCTCTAAAGCACTTATCACCATGATCAGTGTTGACATAAGCCACTAATAATGATGCTGCAGCACAAAAAGCTTGAATAAAATAAATAAAAGTGCACCAGTGTGTCAAGATGCTGATCTGCACAGTTTATTGAATGGATCACACACAGTAAAATTGAAAACTTCTAGAGCATGCAGAGGAATACACGCTGTGTGTGAGTATTTCCAGCTAAGCCCTGCCCTCTCGACCTTTTCAGCTAACATCATTCCACAAAGTCAGAGGGTAATGTTTACTTGTTTTTTCCACCTCTTTGCATCCATCTAGTAGTACTGCACAACATCTGACAAGTAGTGGTTATGGATTGCATTCTTTTTGTGTGTGTGTCCACACTTCTTTAATAAGGACAGCTCAGGACTAAAACCCACTGAGTGAATAGTGTAGTCATTGTGCACATTAGAAGCCAGTGAAGGGACAGCTAAGTCCAGAAAGCCCCATGACTGTCCTGAACTGAAGAGCCCTGACCAACAGGGACTGCAGCTGCTTTTATCTCCTCCATGTTTCAGACAGTAAAACATTAGTGGAGGGGAAGGGCAGAGAGAGAACATTTAATCAGCTCATTGTGAAGCCACTGGGTATCAAACAGTTCATGCACTTCAGCTGAGTAATAAGACAAAGTTTTTTTCTTCCCTGAGTAAGTCCAGCCCAGTTGTCTTTCACCAGCAGCCACCTTCTATTCAAAACTATCTTTACAACATTTTACAAAGATTTTTTTTAAAGCTCAGCTCTTTTCAGCTATAAAGAAAATAACACTGGGCCATGTGTTCTGTTTAGATAAAATGTCCAAATCTGGAGACCTTGCTACAGTTGTGTGAACCAAGTCCAACAAAAAGCACCTGGATGCAACACATTCAGTATTAGAATCCATCATCTGTCAGAGCTTTGTAAACACAACATCTAAGTTTGTCTGCATCAAAGTTAGAGTTACCACTGAATAAAAGCTTTTGTCAGTTCAAAGGTTAGCAGCTTTCCATGGGAGTGGCAGAAGTACAGAGGCTAAGGTCTGAGTCAAAGAAAAAAAAAAAGTCTTCTGCAAGATTCCTTACAAACACAAATAAATAAATAAATTCTAATAAATAAATTAAATAAAATCTGTTTTAGTGAAATCAGGACTAGTTAGTCATTGTGTGCTGATGGATATCAAACCATCTCAACTCTGGGCAAAAAAGACAAAAATCAGTCAAGTGGCAGCCTCCCTGCCTGGGTATAATGAGAGCTAACTATTTACAAACTGTACAGAAACAAGCCCTTCAGTCCATAGGCAGAACCGTGACAGAAAGTGGCACTTTGAGCTGGAACAGTGGTCAGTGCCTGTAAGCTTTCAAAACTGCATGTGACTAAAGCAGAGGATAAGCATGACTCACAGGAAGCTTTTAGCTCTCACAGGGTGACCTCTGCTCATCACAACTAAGATTAAAACAAGTAAAACTAAATATATTTATAATAGGCAAGCAATAATATGGACAAATTTACCTTTTTACCTCTCTTGTCTGATCGCACTAATCTGATATGAGTCTGACAATACAAGTTTTGAAAGTCATCTAACACTGTGCAAAATGTACAAACAACTGTTAAGAAAATATAAGTGTAATACTTTTTATATTTAAATGCACATGGAGCTGTATAATAAAGATATTGGTTAACACAAACCTGACCACCTTTGAGAAAATTAGTAAGCAGTTAAAGGGGACATAGGCAATATCCACTTTTAGATGTTAAATGTATTTTGTTGTATATTAAGAGTCTCTACGAGTACAGAAAATGTGAATTTAGTCTGCCAGTTGCTGCAACGATATCTTTATATTCTGTTTGGGTGATATTTTTTAACCCATTCAGTTTTCTCTATTTTCTATGACATTTTCTGAACTATTATGTCAATATTTGGAATAAAAAAAATTGGTGGTCTTCATTCTCCTCTGGCACTGGATAAGACTCTGGCTAAGGCTGGATGGACAAGTCTTCCCTGGTTGACATTTTTTAACTAAATTGTAAATGAAATGTTTTTAAAGCTAATATCTATTGGTGTGAACCCCTCTATAAAACTAGAATAGGAAGCTGGAGGGAGCAGGGTATGAAGTGCCTCGTTTGGATTTAAAGATACAGCCTCAAAAGGAGTTGATCTGAGACACAAAGGGTGAAAGAGGGGCTGTTGGAGTTACATTAAGGATTTCGGAGCAATGCATTGCAGTTCGACTTTATAAAGACCTCATTTGAATGATTTAAATGTGAAAAAGAAGGATTTAAAAGCATATGTCTACTTTAGTACTTTTATTTTATTTAGTAATATTTACGATACTATTTTATTTAACTGTACCACCTTGTTTCAAGTGTTTTTTTCTTTCAACTAAAAACATTACAAACCTGTTAACATTCAGCGGAACGCCCGCATGCCGTTTTGTATTTGTTTTATTTTAAAGTATAATATCTGTTTCCTGTTCCGCCTCTGTCCATGAGCAATGCATCAAACTTGACATCTAGGCCCTCCTCTTTCGATTGACATCTCATTTGACCAACTGGGTTCAAGGCTGTGTCCAAAACAGCAGGCCGGGTCCTCCGAAGGCCTAATTTGTCGGCCGCATACGTCACAGCGCCGCGACGAAGGCCATCCAAAACCGAAGACTCATCCGATGCGACCGACAAATATGTCCTTCCTTTTCCTCGATTTGAAGGACTGGTCTGATGGATCCTTCCCGGCCCAGCACATCCCATAATGCATTGCGGCCTGACGGGAGATTTTTAAAGCTAGTAATGGCGGACGAAGCGAGAGAAAAGAATACATTTTAAATAAAAATATGGTGATATAAAATTTTTAAAAAATTAGTGGTTGTAATTCTAATACTTTTATTATTTGTATGGACAGGTTTTTAAATATTATTTTTGTCATAAAAAATGCAAAATAAACATGCACCTACAGCGGGTCAATTAGTTCTTCAAATGATACCTTTAAGTTAATTTTATAGTTTTGTGATATTAATAATGCTAATGCATTGATATTTTTCTAATTTTGATTTAAGTTTGCTTGTTTAGTGTCATCACAGTTGCTAGGTGACATGACGTACACCGGGGTAAGGAGGGGAGGCTAGACCGTCCAAATTCACAGCCTCTTTTTTTCCGGTCTTCCCCGTCTATCAAGGACCCGGCCCGTCACGACCGGGTAGTCTGGGTCCTCCAGAGGACCCGGCCTGTCGTTTTGGACATAGCCCAAGTTTCGCGTGTCTATGGCCAATAAAATCTCAGAAGTGACCAACTTTGTTAGTGACGGAAGATGCTGTGTCCAAAACAACAGGCCGGGTCCTCCGAAGGCCGAATTTGTCGGCCGCATATGTCATAGCGCCGCGACGAAGACCGTCCCAAACCTTAGACTCCTCCGATGCGGCTGACAAATACATCCTTCCTTTTCCCCGATTTGATTGACAGGTCCGATGGATCCTTCCCAGCCCAGCATATTCCATAATGCATTGCGGCCCGACCAGAGATTTTTTAAGCTAGTAATGGCGGACGAAGCGAGAGAAAAGAATACGTTTTAAATAAAAATATGGCGATATAAAAATTTAAATTTTTTTAGTGGTTGCAATTCTAATAGGTTTATCATTTGTATACACATGTTTTTAAATATTATTTTGTCACAAAAACGCGAAACAAACATGCACCTACAGCGGGTCAATTCGTTTTTCAAATGTTATCTTTAAGTTAATTTTATTGTTTTGTGATAATACTAATATATTGATATTGTTCAAATTTTGATCTATTTTTGCTTCTGTTTAGCATCGTCATGGTTGCTAGGTGATATGACGTACGCCGGGGTGGAGGGGAGGCTAGACCGTCCAAATTCACAGCCTCTTTTTTTCCGGTCTACCAAGGACCTGGCCCACCTTGACAGGGTAGTCTGGGTCCTCTGGAGGACCCGGCCTGGTTTTGGACACAGCCACTAACTCATTGGAGGCAGCCATGTTTCGGCAGTGTTATTATGCTAAGGAAGGCAGCTAACTCTCACAGGAAAACATTGTTTTCCATTGTTTTTTGGCCAGTTAGCTGACGAAACAGGCTAAGATGAAAATATATTTGTTATTGAGTGTTCTGAGTGCTTCAAGACATGGAACAGGGATTTTTGTGGCCAGGAGAAGTAACTTTATTTGGATAAAAAGACTTCCGGTCACCATTTTGAATCGCTAATTTGGACATATTTGAGGACAAAATGCATCAAATGTGAGTAAAAAACAAATGTTTTTTTCGCTGCTGGTGGATTTATAAGCTGTGTGGAATGTTAATGCTCTGAAAGATATAAGGATATATTGTTTATTCTTGTGGTTTGGCTGGTTATTGGTGGAATTTTGGCTGAAAGTGCAGTGTTTGTGTAAATATTTATGAATATTAATATGTTTTTTTAATTTAATCATGCTGTGAATAAATATGGATGGTACAATGTGTTTTGTGGGGGGTTATATCTTTAATTTGAGCCCATTTGATGGTCATTTGATGTCCATGAGTTGAAATTAGAGCGTTTTAGACAAGTGTACAGTTTGGACATATGTAAATGAGTACAAATATGCAAATGAGATATGCTGGATTGTACTTTGTGTCAAATATTCATATTTTATGCTACTGTTACCAAATTTGAACTGGTAATAGTTGAGAATTAATATTTTAGACCAGTAAAATTTGTTTGATAATATCTCATTCCCTTCATATTCTGTGACAGTTTATAAATAAAAAATAAAAATGTAGGGAGAAAAATATCTTGATTTTTGTGTATTTTACTTCAATATACTAAATACTAGTTACAGTTACAAAGAATATGACTGCTGAAGTTCAAAATTAAGATTATTAGCTTTAAAAAGAGACCAAGCTTGTGAATTTACTCTAAAGGGTTCAAAAGCAGTACTTCATTTAATTTGTGTCTACTTTTTAAGGCGTTTTACGGTATTTTATGCCTACAGGTTAAAGTCAGCAATAAATTGGGAAGAGCCGAGGTCAGTGCAGGCTGTCATGATAGGTGGGTCTTTAGAGGGAGGGGAGATAGGGGAGTGAGACATGGGCATGCCAAAGACTTTCCTGCATTTTTCACATTATTTTTGGCTGAAAGATGTGATTCCCCTGGATTTTAAACTGACAGATTCTCCTCTATTCTGAAGTACATATAGTCTGTAGAAACAGAACATTCTAGTTTGTCGCTGAGATCCAGATAAATGCTGAGTTTGTTGATAGGTGTGGTCATTAGTTTTTCATTTGCAAGCAAAGCAAATCTAAGGTGATCTTTGAAGAAGATATGCAAATCAGATAATTTTCCATCAACTGCCTTGAATCAAGTCAACTAGGCTACATAATCTTGCCACGTTATTGTCAAACAGGCTGTGAGGTTCATGGTTTAAAGTCTACAGTTGTATTTGTCCTGTGTTGACACAAACCTTGATTAGTAGACATTTACATTCTGACATCACAGTCTGTGCAGTGAAGTTTACAAGACTGCTTTTTTCACTATGAGAAACCAAAATCTGTCATGTATTACATAGTTATCTGAATTCAACACGGGATTAATACACAGCTGTTGCAGATATTCTCAAGCAAAGGTTAGAACAAGACTATCACAACACACTAGACACTGAGTTCCAAAGTGTGAACCTGGATTTTGAGTTTCCAGAACACTGCATCTAGCACCATACTCCACATGCAGCTTTATCGTCAAACCTTGTCCAGTCTTCAGAGTAGGACGTTGGGACAAAAGGGGCATACAGAGGTGTGTTTGGTGGGCAGCAAGGTTCAGACGTGAGCCTGACTAAGGCAACAAGTGAACCTGCATTCAAAAGGCAATTTGTTGATGGCTGAGGAACCAAAAGACAAATTACCCAGGTGAATGAAGGGCACGCCCCACACGGTAGCCCCAGGACAGCAACAGATGGACGACTGTGTGTCCAGAAACCTGACACCATGTCAAAAACTTGTTACCACTTCTACTTCTTCTAGAAAGATTTTATTGACTTCTTGGTGCTTTATGGCAATGGCTGATCCTTATGATTATCTAACAAAGGAAGTCTTTCATATAACATAAGAAGAAAATCAGATCTTCTGGCCTGATTATTTTGTAAAATGGCTATAAAACAAAAATAATTTTGATTAAATTTAGATGGAAGTGTTTTAGTGACAAGAAAAATCAAGATGAAACTTTATTAAACACAAAACTTCAACATTTTATTATTATTTTCTTAAATGGGAATAAAACAGTTTTTAACTCCTGTAAAAGTCTACATACTGCAAAAGTATTCATTAATGTGACATGTTACACAACATTTTCCATTGTGTAGAAAATGGGCACAAAATACAAAAATCTGGTTGCACCCAGGTTTTGTACCAGACAAGCTGAAGTTACCATGTAACGAGTTAAAACAAACGTTTTTATTTCCTTTTACTGATTATCCGACACACATCTGTGATTCACATCTTACATTCACTCTGTAATGTCAGCAACTAATGTCATCACCTTGGATGGCCATACTATCTGCATTCTTGGTTCATAAATCAGAGGATGATTACATCTCGTAAAGGAAAATGATATTCCTGTGCTTTATCTTGCTTTACTGCACAAGCTTTCACACTTCTAAATAAATAACATAAACAATATGTTAGTTAATAACCAGAGTATAACGTTTCCTTAAAACATGCAATACCTCTAAATATATGCCACAGATAAAATGGATAAAAACTGTGAAATTGCTTTGACATTATTGAAAGTGACTGAAGCTCAGAGAAACAAGAGTTAACTCCATGTGATTTGTCTTTAATATGCAGGATGACACCAGCTAATCATGACTTAACAATAAGCTGAAATGGAGACACACACAGATGTCTTACTGTCTCAGACACAGATTCAAAACAAGAAGAAATAATAATACTCAATAATCACAAACCAGTGCTGACTGTTCACTGTCTGGTGTTAGACGAAAAAAGAGGGAAGTGAACACCTTTAACTTCTTCCTCCTGCTTTAACATTACTGAAAAAACAAACAAACAAACAAACAAACAAACAAACAAACAAACAAACAAAAAACAGACTGCAGCCAAACTCATAACTCAGGCACGATATATTGTGGACTGTTTTAAATATAGAAAGCAATCTGTGCTACTGTAGCCGAAGTTTGGGCTTTAATAAATGTAAATGTGTGCTTCAGTCCTTTTGGTGTGTTGGTTGAGATCACAACAAAACTTCCAACTGTGTGTTTGCCAAAAACAGTAAGCACCCAGGCAGACAAACACAATTAAACACACACACATACACACATATACACACACACACACACACACACACACACACACACACACAGCACAATACAATCCAACTCTGGTGACCTACCAGGTATGATCTTCATCTACTAGAAAGTATGACGGTGAGCGAGTCGACAGCTGGTTGAAAGGAAATGAGGAGGACCAACGACTCTCCTGTTTGTTTGCTCCGTACTGCTGTGCCTCCCCCTTGTCTCAGATTTTGACAGGCTGTGCCTGCTGCTTGGATCCATCAACATGCTCCCCTATAGTCAGGGGAGGAGGAATGACGTGTTGAGCCTGGGGTAAGGGAGCAGGTCGAGGGGCATAGAGCACTGAGAGGGGTGGGCAGCTGGGGTGGGTTAGAGCCGACAGGCTATAAATATCCAACCGAACCAGATGATCACAGAGTCACAGTTAGAAACTGATGGCAGGACTCTGGCAGGACACTTTGCCATAGACTGCCCACCAACGCAGGCAGACCACCCCCTCCCACTGTGTCTCACAGCTTATTCCTTTGAAGATGATGGCAACAGGTCAGATCTGACACCGAGTCACAGATCTCAGCCAAAAATCAGTACTCATATGACAGCTCAAGTCTCTCAAACACATAAAACATATGCTTAATTGATGATACAATATTTTATGTGATGTATTAATTGCAGGTTGCTGCTTTTAGCACATGTTCTGGGGCATAATTTTAAAGATTCTTTCTGTCATTGTCAACATTCTTTGTTAATGTAGATGACACAAGTTAAACTTGATACATTCAGCATCATTATTGGAAACAGCTTTGGCAGATAAACCAACAAAAATAGCAACAACTATAAATATGAAAATAGAGATCTCACAGTGATGAGATATTTACTCTATCAAAGTAGTCTCACACGTAGCTTGGAGACAGACACTTTGAAAGCCCGGCCTGTTCTTCCAGAGTTCATCACCTGCTGTATCGGATTACACTAATGCTAAACATTCTCTTAAAATAGACTTCCATTATACATAATGCTATGCCAATTGTAGTGTTGACAATTTGCTCCACTTTTGTGTGATGCTAAAAGTAATTCAGGGCCTGGACACTGGGGTTAAGACAGACCTCTCTTTCAGTGCAACAATATTACTAAAAATGGAAGTCCTCAGTTGAGATAAAAAGCATCCATGTTACAGGAAAGAGATTGGAGATGAAGTCATGCATATTCCCCATTGACAAGCTCACAACTTTACACATGTAGTACACCTATTCATATTGGGACACAGATTAGGGAAAGCATGTTTTAGGGTATTAAAGTTATCAGACCTCTTGCCCAACTCTACCCAGATACAGTGTAAAGCCCTATTCGCATGGGATAAACATTATCTGGGGACCCCATGTAATAAATAAATAAATAACTTCTGACATCTGCTTTTTATGTGGTGGATTCACACAGGATAACCGAAACCTGAGATTTTGCTGAAATTTACGGACATCTCCCTGTTATGATATCAACCTGCTGCGCTATGGTCACAGCTTTGCGCTGTGTTACTGCCAGCATCGGCCAGAAGGCTACAAACAGGAAAAAAATTCTTACCGCACAGTGCAATGCATAATGTGAGCCACCATTTGCATCTGATTTTGCTCCTTCTCTTCAGCCTTTTCTTTTTGATGCTGCATGTTACAGGTCAATAGGTTTTGCTGGCCCGGGACCCAAAAGATTTACAATGCACTCCAATTCAGCCTCCATTCTTCACCAAAAGAAAAGTGTGCCCAGGAAACAAAAAACACCTAATTACATATCGGATTCTGCCCATTCAGAGATGCCTATTCGCATTAGGCTAATATTATCACAAGACCTCGGAGTTCAGCAAAATATTAGATAATTTGCGGGGGAATTTCTACTTTACTAATTACTGATACGACTGATTTGCATGGGATTAACAACACAATCTCTGCAACTGTGGTCCCTACGTAAAACTAATCCTGTAGGGCTTTAGAAATTACATTTGGTCAACAAAAGACAATGACATGTCTGAAGCAGTGATTCTCAAATTATTTAGATCAAAATCCACCTAAAAAAATACTAAGTAAATATTGTTACGAAAGCCAATAAAAACCAGTCCTTTGTACTATCAAAAGAAATAATTTTTTTCTTTATTTATTTATTGACTTTTATTAAAGCAGGCAAATTCCACTGAGATCACACTTTTGCCAGGGCGCCCTGGAGGAAGTCTATTGTACATGTTTTTGGTCTGTGGGAGGAAACCGGAGTACCTGGAGAAAACCCACACAAACACGAGAAGAACATGCATACTCTGTACAGAAAAACCCCAGGTCTGAACTGGGGATCGAACCCAGGACCTTCTTGTGAGGCATCTACCACTGATCCTTCTATCTTGTTCACTTGATAAACCTATTGTTTCAATAGACTTGGTATTTTTTTCTTGGGGTAAACATAATACATGGGATATTAACTGACCTGAGTCAACCAGAATCCAAACAGTTATGATCACTGAACTGAGGGATAAACCACTGAGATACAAAAAACACCACACCTAACATTGGTTGAGGGGTGGGTTAAAGGTGGGATCGTTTCAAGCATTCATTTTTTGACAGCAGCATCATACAGTATATACTGTGGTCCTGACACCTCCTTAATCTTACATCCATGCTGTTTTGCAACTTTGTTGCAGGTTCTACAATTGACTGGCAGTGATTATGTAGAACTTTAGTTATAGCATGCACTCCAGTTTCCACATGGATTCTTAGAATTTCATTTACTGCAGTTTTACTTCAACTTTTCATTTGAAGTCTAGATTGCAATTTGCTGCAACCACATTTTTGTTATTTCTGCTAGTTCGGTTGCTTACAGATAATTAGCTTGTTATTTAGCAAATTTCACTAATTTATTCAATTTCAGAAGATAAGTTCAGTTGTCTTGTTTTTAGCTATTTTTGGGATTGATTTATCATAAAATCTTCACCAGCAATTCGTAATTAGTTGTTACTAGAATTTCTTCTCAAAACCAGTAGAGGAATCATGCAATTTAAAGCTTGGAACTCCACACTCACCAGTTTTGAATTTAATAAGTTTCTGGAGAGGAACAAAACGTCCTCAACTACAGAAAAGAAGCCATCAAAAGGTTAATATTCTTTGTGGGCCAGACAAATTTTGCAATGTGGAGGTGTTTTGTTTTTTTATGTTGTTGTTGTTGTTTTTGTACGTTGTTGTTGTTTTTGTATGTTGTTGTTGTTGTTGTTGTTTATGTATGTATGTATGTATGTATGTTGTTGTTGTTGTTCACCACTAGAGGGAACACCACAAGTGGAATTGTACCAACGTTTGAGAACTATTGGGTTAAAAAGAATACAGACAGGAAAATCACTTGCTGTATGTTAATCATGAAAGTTTAGGAAAATTATCAACTGTCCATTCTCCTTTCCTTCAAAACAAAATCTACAGTATATTAGTCAGCCTCTTCAACATGTTCCTGGGAAATGACTAACAGCAGAACTATTTTGTCCAAACCCTTGTTGTACTCCACATTACCCATTCCTCTGTTTTGGGGGTTTGGTCTATTTATGGAATAATATCTCTTTTACTGCTGCAACACATTTGTTATTCTTCACCAGTTTTACATAGCAATCCATTTACAACTAAGCACCTAATGCTGACTTGCACACTGTCATGCCATGAAAACAAATAAGCTGTCTCTGAATGTGTATTTTTGCAGATGCTAAACCTTTGTATGATAGATGAAGGCAAAGGCAAATAGGCAGATGGAGGTACTGTATGAGCACAGGTTTTGTGTTTTCAGCAGTGGCACTTATTTCACTTTGCTGTTAAAATGTTCACTTGGTTTGCTTGCATCCCAGTTTTTGAAATGTAGACTGCAATATTCTGACTCTCATAATAAAATACAAGACGTGATTTCCCAACCAGTCAGCTGTAAAAGATATAGCACGGCAGCTAAGGTCATCTCAGTTTGTTTATGGTGAAACAGTGTTGGCCAGAAGTAGAAACAGCAGCAGGAGATTTTACTTAAGCTGCCAAATCACAACAAAATCTTCTCATAGACAGAATGAGTTAACACACTCACTGTCTTTCTCATTTTTCATCTCCTTTGTTAAAAAGGCCGAACTCTGACTTTTAGCTCCATGATTTAAGAACGGCCAGTGTGAGTCACAACATTAAAATGACATCCCACCACAATAAAAGAAACAGAGCTGCTATACATTTTAGCTGTTCATTTCAATCACACAATGTATGCAGTGGGCATAACTTTGTAGATGAAAACACAGAAGAGCCCAGAGGCATGTCTGGGATGTGACTTTGTTTAATTGCCTATGGTGCCATGTGTGGGCAAAGTTTAACCACCCCCTCAAGCAAATCTAGTCATTCCAAAATTGTAAACCTTATGTTTATACATACACTGCATTTTTCTCTCTGCCGGAAAATAAAAAAAGCCATATGCAAAGTCAAACGTTTCCTTTAATATTTAAGCCAGTGTGTTTTGAAAGAAAAAATTTTTTGTGGCATGCCTTATATTAAAATATTTTTCTTTTTCCTATTGCTCATTATACAGATATGCAGGAACTGAAAAAGAAAGTGTTAAAAGAGAAAAGTAGACGTGCAGAACTAAAATCTTCCAGGATGTAATTGACTTGACTGACAGCCATTTAATTAAGCAACCTACCAAAAATAGCTCACTTTGAGGACAACAGATGAAAACAATAAAAATAACAAAAAAAATAATAATAAAACATCTGTGGAAACTCTGCCTTATAAAACACCAGGCATCAAAGGTGAGAAAAAAATCTGGTTGAATGTTTGCAGTGTATTACTAGAATTTGCAGTGTACCTAATTTCCCTCTGGGATCAATAAAGTATTTTTGAATTGAATTGAATTGTATTATTTATGACCAAAAACATGCACAAGAGGTTGCCTTCAGGCCCTACCCCACTGTAAAAGAGATACGTGATCTCAATGGGATTTGTCTCATTAAATAAAGGTAAAATATAAATAAGTTGTAATAAAACTCTTACTGGACTGTAGCAACTGGCCAAAGTAAAATATGAAAACAATTAATGGACAGCAGATGTCAGTAGTGCACTACTGTGACCATATGCACACATCAGGCACACATCAGACACACATCTTCAGTTAGACAACCAAGCTTTACATGTTTACTCATATTGTCATTATCAGTTCAATATACAGGTTTTTTACAGCTGCAAATAATAAGAAGAAATAAAAGGTGTGTTTAATTGAAAATAAGGCAATTTTGTTGCATTTGTGAGCAATTTTTTTTTTCTCACAGCAAAAAGACAATTATTTTTCTTATGAGTAACAGAGAATGAAGAAGCCAGACTGGTAATAGAAACCAGATCTGCCGTCACGTGTGGATCCTAACAAACACACCCATAAAGCTATGAACGACTATTCCAACTTCCTGACTCAGTCTGCTGCTGACGCCCACAACAGACAACGCCCATGCAGCTCATCACAAAACCTCTGAAAGTGAAAAAGAAATATTCAAATATTTATGAAAATAACTTTTTCCCCTTTTAAAATCTGTAAAGTATTACATATAATCTTAGTGCATGTGTAACTTCAGCTAAACCAACAGAACTGTGTGGCATCTGACAAGAAACTTTCTGTAACTTTCACTTCTGCAGTCTAGCAAAGGCAGATATAAAATGTTATCTCACTGCCTTCATAAATCCCATACTCTGCATTCACAATAACATAATGGTATGCAGGCAGTACACTTATCTCTAATAAATAACAGACTGAGTAAAGAAGAAAAACAACCACAGAATGTGAACCGAAGCCAAGAACACAGTAATACTGAAGCAAAGATCCCAAAAGCACCACACCTTCCTCCCTGTTTGATTGGGCTGTAAAGTCATGCACAACTGCCTCTGCAGAGAACTAGTAAGGCTGAATTTCAACAAATAGCCCCACCTTGTTGGACTGATGCCTGCATAATCACTTTGGCAAATGCTCAGTGATATCTCCAGAGATTACTCTTCTAAGCAGAGCTTAACTTATTATCCAAGACAAATGGATTCTCCACCCAAAAAATGGAACTTTAAGGAATGTGATGGACTATAAAATGAAAAACACAACTACTGTGAAAAGCAGAAAACACAATAGACTTCATGTTAGTTTAATTCTGACATAAAACTGAGTTTTTAAATTGTAACTTTAACTCAGTGGAATCAAAGGAATGTTGTCTGTTTGAAAGGTTTCAAGATTACAACAGTACAACTGAGGCTTAATCTATTTCAACACCCACATGACTAAATCACAGCCACATGTCAATAGTCACTTCTCACCCTCATATTGAAGCAATTCCTAAAGAGGGACTGTCTCCACATCCCAAACCAAAGCCTCTGTAATGTGCATCTCTCACACAAACTGTATTTAAATCATCCTAAATAGCACTGAATAAATGTCAGACATTTTTATTGTGGGAATGCTGAACACAGTCTAAACAACAGAACACAGAGGTGTAAAGCAACAATAGTAGAGCTGTCATAAAATGCTCTACCTGAGCTTCCACAGTTCAAAGTGGAAATCTAAGTGAAGAAGCAACTGCATCACGTGCACACAGCGATTAAGGCCAGGCAGGAAGTAGGTCAGTTAACGTTTAAACAAACCTTCAATGAAGTTAGGCCACGTCTTCTCCTCTGGCTCCCCCAGTGAGTGGTCCCACGCAGTCTCAGGTGAGGCTCCCTGCACCTTGAGCCCTGCTGCCCCTGACAACAGAGCTCGCTCTAAAGCGATTTCTTCCAGAACATCCAGGTCCAGTTCATCTTCCTCTGCCTCAGTCTGCACAGGTGGAGGGACGGGCTGCTCACCGGAAACCTGAGGGCTGAGGACTTGCTTTACTTCAACTATCTCCTCTACCACCACTATTTTCTTCCTCATGGTGGCCTCGTTTGTGTCAGGTATATTGGAATCAAAGGTATCTGCCAGGTGAGGCTGGTCAGGCTGGGCTACAGGTGTGGTAGTAGCAGAGGGTGTGTCCTCTTTCAAGTCCCTCTTCTTGTCTTCCTCGTGCTTAGAGGCCTCACAAACAGAGAGCTTTTCCTGTGTGCTGCACTCTGCTGCCTGACTGGCCGAATGTTGTGCAACTCTGGGAGGCTCCTCTTGCTTGACAAAAGGGCTGGCCTGTGCCGCAGCTGCCTCTGCTGGTGATGCTGACGCTAATTCTGCGAGTGCACTCCTCACATTGGAAGAAGTTTCTGGTTTTGGAACCTCCCGCTTGTTTTTTTCTGCAGAGAGCTGTACTAACTCCTCCTCTCCTTTGTCTGTCGGGGCCTCAGAGAGCACAGCTGCTGCCTGACTGACTTCCTCACTGCACATTCCTTCAGGAATCATCTTTGAAGGAACTTTAGTGTCTGTCAGTTCAGAGGCCATGACAGGGCTTTCTTTATCTGCATCCCTAGGTAGTGTTGTTATGTTAGAGGTTGGAAGTGTTTCTGTTGCAGGTTTTGTGTTTAGAGCTTCTGATTCTGGTGTCTGCTTAACTTTTCTTTTACTTTTTCCTTTCTTCTTTCCCCTTGATATTTCCTCTGTAGCCTTTTCATTCTTTACACGATATTCAGACTCCGTTTCGTCAGATACTGATAGTAACTTTGGTGTTTTGTCTTCAGGTTTAAGACTTGGTTTCAGGAGCTCAACTTGACCTGTTTTCTGCATAATCACTGTTTCCTTTCTGACAGTTACTTCCTCTGATTTCACTAGTCCCACAAGAGGAATAGACTTTAACTTGCCTTTGGGACTTAATTGCTCCTGTATGATATTGCTTTCAGTTCTCTTTTCTTGTACATATTCAGCAGATGATGGTGTCTCACCTAATTGTGAAGATGCTTCTTTGGCTACAGATTTATTTATTTTTAATGACACCTCCTCTTTCAGCATTTCATCAGTTTGTTTGGAGATTTCTTTGTGGTGTTTCTTGTTATCATCTACTTTAGCATCAACCTTTTCTTCCCCAGATGTCTTCATGGAGGTAGACATATGCTCAGAGGTAATAACGGGTGTTGGTGGGATGGCATCTTTAGCTACTCCCACCAAAGACATGCCTTGAGAGGTTTCTTCCTTTTCCATCTTTGACTGAGGCAGTTGTTCAGTATTAGCGCTCTTGGATTTTTCACTTGAAGACTTCTTTTTCTTTCTCTTTGTTTTAGAGGTTCCTTCACTTCCTTGTTTTGTGTCATTAACTGCCTCTGTGACAGCAGCATTTTGAGTGGACAAAGAAGATTGGATGGTTTCCTGTACCTGTTTTACTGAGACTTCAGTGACCACTTCTGGAAGAACAGTTTCATCTCTTTCAGCATGTGGAATCCCCTTTACACTAATTTCTTCCTGTTTTGTGATCATCTTGATTTCTCTAAGTGTCTCTGTCACAGGTTGAGGGACTTCAGACCTGTCCTGAGGGGCTGAGACAGGTAGAGTCTCAGGGGTAGATTTAGCATCAGTCGTTGAGGATGTCATTTTGAAACGAACTTCAGCAGTTTCAGGCTTTCCAGTCAGATTTGGTGAGATGACTTCAGCTTGAACTGGTTTTTGATTCACTTTAATGTTGGCAATACCATCCAACACATTAGCAATATCCACTGGCTTGCTAGTGCTGCTCTCAAGCTTAAGTTCATTACTCTTTTGATTTACGATGGCATTTTTATCTGTAATGTCACTATTGTTTTTAGATTTCACTTGGACATGTGTCTTCATTTCAATGAATTTTCCTGAAACCTGATGAAGCACTTCTTTCTTTAGCTGCCCATCTTCAATATCAGCAGGTTTATTATCAACTGGAGTGACAGGGCTAGTTAAACCTTTGAAGGATTCCTGAGCAGTTTCCTTTTTAGGAACAGGTTTAGGTTTTGCAATTTTTTTTGCTGTTTTACCTGAGATAAAGATCTCTGCAAGTTTTGATTCCTCTTCGTTCACTTCTACATTACAAAGCACAGTGATGGGTGAACTGTGTGTAATCTCTTCACTAACATTCAAGGAAGCTTTTTCATCAGCAGTCTCAGGCTTTTCTTTATTCTTTATCTGTTTATTTGTTTCAGTACTGCTTGTAAGCTTTGATGTTGCAGCACCTGCTGCCACACCAACAGCAGTCACAGGTAATATTAAGGCTGCTGAGGTAGAGATCAGAGTGGTCTGGGAGCCATCCTGTTTCAAAGCCTCTGTCTGAACAGGATCAGAACCTGGAGCCTTCTTCTTTTCAGCTTCCAACACTCTTCTCTCCTTTGATGCACCTGGATTTTCTTTTATCATGCTAGGCTTCTGGAGATTGACTTTTTCTACTACTTTCTCCTCAGTGGCCATCAACTCATGGTTGGAGTTAGCCCCTCTCCTGTAAAGAGGTCGATGTTGATTCTCAAACTCCACTTCTGGTTTTGGCCTAGTTGGTTCTGCACTCAGTGGACAACCCCTGAATCTCGGGGTTCGATCAGAGTATCTCTCCTGGTCTCCAACACCCATCATCTTATGGCGGTAGCCATGGCGCTCAGCTAGTGCTTCCAGGCTCTCAACTTCATCCCTGCGGCCTGGCTTGGGAACGTAAGATGTAGGACCTTGTACAGATTGGACCCGAGCAGCACGATGGGGAACAGCCAGACTGGCAGCTGGCCTCCTAATCCTCTGCAGTGAAGCTGGAACAATCTCAGTGGGAAGATGGAGGTAGTCGCGCAGGTAAACAATGCCATCATTGGTCAAGTACCAGTAGAAATGTCTCCAAGCAAATGTTTCCTTCACATAACCTCTTGATTTAAGAGAGCCCATTGCACGGATTACTTGCAGGTTGCTCACACTTTGTATTTCAGGGTGCTTTATCTGGGGCCTTTTGTCTTTCTTGGCCACCAATACACCATCTCGAAACAAGACTTCATAGATGACTTTTAGGTCCCTCATGGGCATTAGCATGCCAGCAACCATTGTGCCTTAAGTCAGTAAACTTTCTCAAAACAAAAAAAATAATAAGATAAGACTAAGCAAAGTGAATGGCTCAAGTCTTAGGTATTACGGTATGAAGGAATCCAGTAAATCCAGCTGTAAATTGATTCTCAATGAAGAAAAAATTCTAAAGAGCAAAGTTGTATTTTTCTTACTGTCTTTTCCTTGTGTTCTTGCTGATCCTTTAGTTGTGAAGAAAATGAAAACTCCTCTTACAAAGGTAAGATGTGTGCTGTGTCCCTTCTACATTTAGTGAGGCAGGGAGTGAGCAGTCTGTTCAGCCGAGATGGCAATGACAGAATGGAAGCAAAAGCAGCGTGTATGAAAGAGTGAGGGAGGGAGTGTGGCACACTTCTCAGTCAGGCTCCACCTCCCCTGTGTCTGTTATTCATCGGAAAAAAAAAATTAAACGATGGAAAAAAAAACATCTCCCTAAAAAAGGGGTAGAGAAGGATTAAAAAAAGTTTTTAAAAAGTTTACATAAACTTGAGCAAGTAGATACAAAGCCAAAAGAGTTTGTACAAGCCATGTTCTATTGCTCTGACTTTTACAGAGACACTGACCCACCCAAGAAGGTACACGCCCCTTAATTCAATACACACCTCTAAAAGTTCACTACTAACACAGACCTGGTGAGTCAAACCACAGTCTATTACAAGTACTAAACACATACTGATAAGAAAAGGAGATGAGCAGTTGACATAAATCTGTCCTCTCCTGGTGTGACTAACTGTATGTACAAGCAGGAATGCAAGGTGTCCAGTTTTACATGCATCAGATCAGGTATCAAAAAAACCTTTAGTCTAGATACAAGGTGCCGTTTTCATAGTTTAAACTTTAAACAATTTATAAAAAAAATCTATACACATGAATTTAGTTTACCCTAGAGGATGTAAAAAAATAAAATGTATTTTAACTCAAACAAATGTAGCTAACAAGCTAACATTTACTTTACTTCTATTTATATTTTTTGAGGGTCTTGAACCATCAGGAAAGAAGGTGACATACTCTATGTCACTATGCAGCTCATTTAAGTGATGCAACAGGCTGTAAAGGCAGCTAAAGTTGTGCTGCTGCTTCACACAGCTAACATTAGCTTCTGCTTGAGAACCAAGAATCTGTGTTTCACAACTATATAAAGATCTGTGCATTATAGTGTGTCTTTTCAGCCCTCCCCAGAACATGAGATCAGATTTCCTTCCTTGGATCACTTTTCTCTTCTGTCCATCTGTCTCCTGTTCGTCTCTTACTGTCAGAGAAAGTGTCCTCTCACTGTCAGGAGGACTGGAAATGTCGGTTAAAGCAGAGGAGCACATGTTCACTCGTCCTACAGACCAGACAAGGACAGAACACTGAACTCAAACTCAGGGATTTACAAGCTAACTTATATTGGCAGGGAATAACGAAGGAATACTGTGTTCCCTCTGCTGCAGTTCGAAACCACACCATAACACAGCTAAATAGTGTTTTGCTTTTATTTGCCATGACAACAGTCAAATCAACTGAGCCAAGTCTGCGAGAGGGGGAGACATATCCGCTTTTCAACCAATGATGGTGAAGCAAGAAACAGCTGAACTAACTGGCATTAATCACATCCCTATTTTATAACAAACTGTTATTTGTAACTAAGTGTTAACATGTGGTTATACTTTCTTTTACAAGCATTACATTCAAAATTGCTGTAACTTTATTATACAAAGCAAAGTATTTAACTGGTGCATTGGGATTAAGGTTTAAAAACGAACTTGAAGAAGTCAGAAATTAAATATTTTAGTAATGTCTTTAAAAAATTCTGGTTATGCATTTGTGTTGACAGTTTCTTTGTTACACTTTGAATTGATGCCCTTGGCTATTTGCATAAACACTCCACCCACAGCACGTCTGAATAAGACTTACAGCAGTCTATGTGAAAACAGTGCAGAGGGCTGGGATTCAAGGATGAAAAGGGATTTTGTGGGTTCATTGGACACAAAAGACATTCTGTATTACAAAACAAGTGTTTAATGATTGACGTGGGATTTTGCCTAACAATATTAAAGACACTGTTGGTCACATTACGTTAAACTAAAATGTGACTGTTAGTACTTAAAATCATATTTGGGTAATTCTGAATCACTATTACAATCTTTTTTTTTTTTGTTTGTTTGTTTGTTTGGAAACTAAAATAATATGCATCAGACATTTCAAAAGCAAACGGACAACCAACACATTCCTGAGCCTGAAACTACCCTGCAGCACCAAAGCAAGAAAGCCCACAGTAATACCACATCAAATTTTAGCTCGAGTTATGGAGTCTTTTGTTATGGCTAAGGTTTCTCAATCGCAGTGACCATCCTGAATTGGATTGACTCCACAAGTTAAATTTAAATACAATCAGAGTTATTTTAAAAAGTATTTTTTTACAGTTTCATTAAAATCTGTGCAACGGTTCAAGAGGAATTTTGCTAAAAAACCCACTTAACTCCCCACCACCACATCCACGCATATCACTCATCTTGTAGCATTGGTTGATAATTAACTCATTTACAGGCTAAAGGGCTCGACACACGGGCAGCGACAAACTACAGCGATTGACGGCTGTCATCGCAGCCAGGGTGAAACCCGACACACGGGACGCGATAGCGATCTCAGCGTTGCGAATCGCGCTCTCCGGTCGCTTGTCTTCACAAATTTTGATTGGTTCTTGACTCTGAAGGCGGGTATGCATTACGGATGTGTAAACTAAAGAAATCTTGCGATGCTAATGATATTGAAAAACAAACACACATCAAGATACAGTTTTATGAGGAAAAACTTACCATAAACATCACCCTGGTACCAATAAATTCCCACAAAGCTTTTCAGTAATCCCTTGGTGAAAGTGTTAGCTAATGGAAGTGTAGCATACTCTCCACTCATTGGTCAGTCAATGAAACCCTCGCTGATTGGTTGTACGATAAGCGACAGCGACAAAAGTTGAACATTTTTCAACTTTCATATGTCGCGTCGCAAGCTGGCGTGTGCACGTCTACGTGTGCGAGCGCAAAATTTCACATGCACTATTTTCGCCGGTCGCTTAGCTGGAGGAGGGCAAGCGATTGTCGCCTCACCGCACAGGCTCCATAGGAAATGAATGGAGAGCGAGCGACGTCGCCTCCTGTGTGTCGAGCCCTTTATATGTGTATCATCACAATCTTTATCACCATGTGCAATACATCTTTTTACACAAACATAAACACTGGATACATTTTCAACCAAGAGTCTTCACTACCAAACAAAACAGCCATCCTAGCCCATAGGTTGTCCAGTGCAATCACATTAAAGTGACTGAGCTTTTGCTTTGTTTTTCTTTTTAATTATATATTGTTTAAACATGTTCTTAAATTGATGGATGATAAGACTGTATTACATCAAAACTCTAATGAATAGTCCGCTGTTCATTCATTAGACCCATTTCATTCTGTTAAGAGTTATTGGGTCCTAATTATAACCATCAATATGGATGATGTTAATTCAACATAATTTTATTTTGATTGAAAGAAACTGCTCATAGAAACCCAAAAATCATGAGCACAAAGCTGTATAGTTGACTGAAACAGATAAAAGAAGAAACCTTGTATCTGAGCTATTTCCTGGTTAGGAGTCTGCTTCTGCTGTTTCAGACCTTCCCAAGTCCCAGAATAGACTTGTCACCACCAGCTGATGGCGGTTTGTAGCTGGAAACTGGCCCAGTGTAAAAACCCACCACTTGGGGAGTTGTTGGTGTTACACATGTGCCCTCCATCTTGATACCAGATATAGACCACTCATGTCTCTTACAGTAAAAGCAAAGGTCAGCAGAATATTTGCACCTATCTATATCAAATCATGTTTCCTACAAAAAGCGTTTTTTATCTGCAAAGAACTTATTTTCATCTAATTCCAAAGAAATAACTACAAAACAAAACTTTAAATAATGTACAACTATAAATAACAAATGTTTATGTATGCTTTTCTCAGCTCTGGAATGAGCTTTTCTTCTTGTCACCATCCAGTGTTGCCAGATGGGAAATGTTGAATTATCGTATCAGCAGCTCAAAATTATCGTATTTTGAAGAAAATTATCGTACACACCCAAGTTACATTCTAGAGAGGCTCAAATTTACAAATACATCCTGCTCAGCTCACAATGTGCTCTATATTCAACAAACTGCACGTTCTTTTGTTTATAATACAGTTAAAAAGCACTGCTGGGTGTCTGTTTTTTTTTTTTTTTTTTTTTACAAAAGCTTTGTTGTAAACAAGAACAAAACATGGAGTCTGGGGAAATGCTGCATATAAAAAGAAACGTTAGATAAAATGACTAGAATAAAATGTAAATTATAGGCAAAGTTAAAATGAAATCAGGAAAATAACAAATCATTGTAGTTTATTGTACTTTTGATTAGTCAAGAAATAAATTGAGTACATACTGAGCAAATTTAATCTGCAAGCCTCCAAAATCTGTTTTTTTTTTCTTTTAAAAATAGCTTCTGGATGACACCTGGATGTTTATTAAATGTAAATGTTGCTTATACCCCTCACCTTCTCAGTCCCACCTTTTATTTTTGATTTTACAGTTATTATTTCTTTCACATAAGTACTATTATTATATTTATATTTTATTATATTTTATTATAATTATATTTATCTTTGCTGCTACTAGTTGCCATCATAACCCCAATGTGGGAGGGGGTGTTCTCCCCCAGAAAGTTTTGAATGAAGTAGGTGCTGTTTCCTGCATTCTGGTGTATTTGCATGTTGTTAAACATATTTTAAACTACATAAATGAACACTTTTATAACTGTTTTAGAGACGGATTCTACATTCAACTCAATATACAGTATGAATCATACTTTTTGTGTCTCATTGGACATTTGATTCTTTGACCAGCTGGTAGGAAGTAGAGTTTTAAAAGGGTTAAAAAAAACACTGGTGACTGTGTCGTGGCAGCCAGCAGTAGTAGGCTTCATCAAGAGAATAAAAAATAGTTTCTTCTGTTGCTCCTTTTTTAAAAATATATATAAATTAATATATATATATTTTTTATTTTACTGTCACAGCTCTAACCCTCCTTTCTATTAGCTAGAGACCGGCAAAGGGATCTATTTTTAGCCATAGAAATGTTTTTATTAACATCCCATCATGGATCAGTCAGCAGCAGCAGTATTCATTTCATGTCTGGATGGGATGGATATCCACCTGCAGCAGGGGGAGACGCAGCGTGAAGAAGCCTCCTGTCGGTGCTCTGGGACCAGGGAGGAGCTCTCAGCATCACAATGGAGAAATGTGTTCACGGCAGAGTCTCTCAAAGTCTCAATATCACCAGAAAAAGAGTCGCTAGATTTTCACAAGTCACTTTTCTGCATAACAGTATCTAGAGGGTCTGAAAAGTCTGTAAATATAGCGAGGAAGTTGCTAAGTCAGCACCGCTGTGTTCCACAACCCGCCACCTCTCATGTCAGCGAGCAGCGTGTCGGGTCGATTATGTCACATATTGGAGTGGTCAAATTATCGTACATTGTGGGATTTTTGGGATTATTGATCAGACATTGAACAGAGAGCAAAATTATGGTACAAATACGATAATTATCGTACAAATACGATAATTATCGTACACCTGGCAACACTGTCACCATCCAATGTTTCTTCAGTGCAAAGACACAATAATTATTACTAAAAGCCTTTAGTTAAGACTGTGTTTTTTAAAAAGGCACACATAAAAATCATGACTTTCATATTTGCAGTTGTGAATAATCAGTTTGCAATGGGTGAGTGTTTGCATTTATCCAAACGATAAGCCTTTTTCTAATTTAAGGAGGTTTTCCCTTTGCTGGTTATGGTAAGACCCCACAGGCAGGACAGCTGTGCCCTCTGACACACTTTGAAACACAACCAGCAGTCTGCTAAAGTTAGAGATCGTTGTTAACAGCTTTATATGGACTTTATCATGACACAAAGGGACTTATAAGCTTTAATAATTATTATACCCTGACAAATGAGCCAACTGTTTGCCAAAAAGCTGTGCATTCACATAGAAAGTCTAATTCCCCTTATTTTATTAAAAGTTTTGCAGAGGTGTGAAAAGAATGAAGTTTGTTTTCAAACCAACCATCTACTATTTTCACTTACGTCAAAAGGAAAAATCTGCAGAGTCTGACTGAAACGGCCCTGGTGGACCTCCATGTGCTGCTGATCATAAAAATACCTTCACACAGCTCTGTATGCATGAGGAGCAGTAAACACTAATTTTGGTTATGCTTTTTGTGAATGGCTGTAAAATTACAGTTTTCTACACTGCAAATAAAAATGATAAACCTATAGAACTCATTGAACTACACACTGACAAGCTGTTTTTCAGGAAGATGTATGTGACATTCCTCGCTATGTTGGAAAAATACATAAATCAGCTGCTAGACAATGAAACTAGCATTTCTAGAAGAGAAAATACATCACACTAAGTAGCAACATTTATAACTTCCTTTAGTTCTATAACTTTTATAAGGAAAAAAGTCATTGCTTCATGTTCTCAACTCCACTCGTCATGAATAAAACAAAGTTCTCCCTTTTCTGGAGTGGAAAGAAATGAAATGACAGGCAATGACTCCCAACAACAAACACAAACTGGGGCATTTAAAGTTTGCCAAGTCTATTCCTTTCTCACCAAGAGTTTTTCTAACAAGCTGTCTCTCACATGTTTGTGTGTTCATGCACATACACCTTCCAGCCTTCACACTGGACAGCAGCCCACACATGGAGGTCAATGAAGACTGAGTGTCAGCACAAACAGCAATACAACTGTTTCTGAGAACATCTCAATCTATTATCCAACACATAAAATAACAAAATGTGCAGTTTTTTTCAGAGCATTGCACACAAAACTGATTTTAGTTTTTCTTTTTTTAATTTTAACATGGACAATAATAGAAATCAGACGTTTGTGGTAAATTCCACAAACAACCAATGAGCAAAAGGTTTGGACTGTAAACAAGTCCCAGCAGTAAGATGTGGACAGAAAATTCAAACCAGCTTTCTGTTCTCTTGTTCTTTGTCAAGCAGAAGCTGCATGCCAGCTCAGTTAAAACAGCAGCCAGGATTCACTCAGCATGCAGAGGTATTTCACAATTCAGGAGTTAGAAAAGTTTTAATGATGTTGTGCAAGACGAGTTCAAGAAATTTCGATTTAACTCTAAGAAATAAATTGTTTTTTTGCATTCTATGCACTTACCTTTCTTTGGGCTGAGCCAGAACCGATCTCCAAGCAGATCTCCACACTCCACGCTGCTTTGAAAAGACATATTCTGCAAAGGTGCTTCGTCTTTCTGCTTTCACCTCAGTGCTACTACCCCCTTTCACCCGAATGAGACCCACTGCCCATCCAGTGGGTAGATAAAGCATTCAAGTTTGGGCAAAAAAACAATGAGGAATGGCAGTGGAGGGCTACTTTTAGGGCAGAGAAAGTGTTTGTGGAAAGAAAAAAAAGAACAAAAGAATCTTTTCTTCTCTACCCCATAAATGCAGAGGAACATCCACACTATAAATCTAAAGAACCAAGCCAGGCTGGACACATCCTTTTTGCTGCCCTGGATACCCTGCTCCATGTCCCATACATCTAAAGACACCCATACTTTATTCTGGCCTCAGCCAGCAGAGAGATACACACTGGACTCTTTGTTCATGGAAGCAAGCAAATTACAGTTCCAGAGATTCAGACGAAGGGTACACAAAGGAGGAAGGAGTGGACAAAGAAACTAAGTAGAGATAGACAGAAAACAAAGAAAAAAGAAACTCAAAATACACCCAGCAGCTACATTGATTTTGTCTGTTCCATTCTTCTCCTTTGGTCAATGAAGAGAATGTGTTTAGTTTAGAGCCAGGCAGAAAGAGAAATCACACACACGACAGGCCCTGGAGCAGTGTGGTTATCCTGACTGGGCTTTCCTGAAAGCAGACAGGAAACACAGACAGGATTCCATGCAACCTTCAGGTGAAAATGAAGACCCCAAACCCAGACCCAAACCAGTGGTTATTCCATATGTTGCGGGTGTTTCGGAGAAACTGAGACATTTATTTTCTAAACATGATGTCCCAGTAGCTTTCAAACCCCAAAACACATTACGGCAAAGGCTGGTTCACCCCAAAGATCCAGTGCCCCCACACAAACAGAGCAATGTTGTACATGCTGTTAAGTGCCAGGAGGACTGCGACCAGTTATACATCGGGGAAACAAAGCAACCACTGTTCAAAAGAATGTCCCAACACAGACGAGCTACATCTAATGGCCAGAACTCTGCAGTTTTCACTCATTTACAGGCCAGCGGTCACTCTTTCAGAGATGAGGATGTTCTCATTCTTGATAGRGAGGAACGTTGGTTTGAGAGAGGAGTAAAAGAAGCCATTTTTGTGAAGAAAGACCGTCCATCATTAAACAGAGGTGGAGGCCTCCGTTTGCAGTTGTCCCCCTCCTACAGCGCTGCCATTGGCAGTATCACTCCACCCCCTGTTAACAATAGGTGTTAATTAGGTGTGAACGATAGCCATGTGATGTGAGTATCAGTCACCTGGAGGCAGGACTCAAAAGCCTGAATTTTGCCTGAAACTCTCAGATTGAAGAAGTCTCTTGGAAGAGAGACGAAACGTTTCATTAAAGAAGAACCCGTCCAGAGGACCTATACAATTTTTTTCCTTTTGATTTTTTACCTGGATTATTGAGATGCATCAGGACAATGTGTTTAGTTGTTTAAAATCATTGAGCTCATTTGAAACTGGAATCAGGTATTAGCCAAGTGCCAACCAAATGAGGAACCACAGAGCTCCAGTTTAACACCAAACTACTTCAGGCATGGAAGCATATTTAAAGAGACAGGAGACAACAGACAAGAGTTAAATAGTTAGCTTTTATCATCACTGTCTCGTAAAGCCAATGGAACACACATGCTGTGGTAAAAGTGACCCTGCCCAAAAGTTTTTAGAACCTGTTGCAGGCAAAACATTCAAGAGGAATGAATATTTGAAAAAAAAAAAAAAAAAAAAAACATTAACATAGCCTGCTTTATTCATTCAGAAACCACTTTTTATGCAAGTTGGGGATCCTTGTCCTGCTGGAACACCAACTGGTCTTGCTGGTGATTTGAGGTCATAATGATGAATTTAAAGGCAGATTTTATTTTGTATCAATTCGTCCAGTTTTGCCACAGCATGACGCTACCATCATCAGGCTTATCAGCTGGTACAGTGTTCTTAGATTTGAAAGCCTCACCTTGAATCCTCCAAACATAATTTTCATCACTGTGACCCAGCAGTTCAACCTTTGTCCTGTGATCATAAAACATTTTCCCAGAAGGCACTTGGCTTGTTTTTCAAGTTTAATATTTAACAATAATGTGCCTTGGTCTAGTCAAGATAAAATACTGTATATTCTAGAGCTATCAGCACCACTTAAAGGATTTAGATGACTGTATGTATTACACATAGTTTTGTTTCTATGTGAATTAGAGAAAATTCACAATAAACTGCCCAACCAGCTCTAGATTTTAAAAATCATTGAACTTATAATCATTCTACCCTGGGGGAAAAATAGTTCAGCTAAACAATTAAATGCTTAGAAGTAACATTACAAGTGTATACAAATGTCTGACCACAACTGTGTATGTAACCAGTAACAAGAGACTGTTACAAAATGGAGCATCACTGGTTAGTGAGCAGGGTGTAAAATGGCTGCTGGGAGTGCCAGCAGGAACCTTTTGTGCCACGCAGAGACACAAACATTACAGACCCCTAAAGGCTGACTTAATAAAAACACAAAATCAAAAATTATTTAAAATGTGTTTAAACAATACAACAAAAAATTAACGAGAAAAAAAAAACTAGAAGAATTTGAATATTTGCCTTATGAGTCAACATCTGCAAACCACACACGGGAGTGGTCATGCACAGCTTTGGTTACTATGTCAACACAGCCCACAGGTTAGGCTGTGCTGTCCACAGTTTCTGGTGAGCATGGGCCTGCTGCTGCTGTTGCCTGGGGCAACTTGTTATCTAACAACAAACCTGACACAAGATCCAGACTCTGAGCTTCCTGACCCTAACACAATGTGCACACTTCTTTTATAACTTGAAGAGGGTGGCGTTTATTTTTAAACAAACAGCCTGATGAGGTGCCTTCTTATTCAAACACAGCACGGTCCCGCACATGCAGACTGTGACGTTTTATTTCTTATGGTCACTCCCATAAAGCCTTCAAGTCTGGGAAGAATGAATCAGATGCATTCTTTCTCTCCTCGGAGTGAAACAGAAAATCTGACTGCATAAACTGCTTCCTTCACTGAAAAGCCACTTGCAGTAAACTCACTTTATGTGTGAGGAAAGAGTCCAGTTACAGACAGCAGTGACTCACCAGCATAATCTGTAAAATCTGCTTTCACTAAATGAAGACAACCATGCGAGCTCTCGTGACTCTTTAATGTAGGAAATAAACAGCAGTGATAAATACGTTCATTTGATTTCCTGTTTATCCGGCTGCTTTTTGAACATGTTTCGAAACAACAACAAAAAAAAAAGCAGTAGAAAAGACTCAAAACATCCCAGTGACGTTAGGATGGATTTTTAGATTATCTGAAGAAGTGAAGCAAGACTTGACCTCACTCCCTAAAATCTTGTCATATCAGCACTGATAGGTGAGGACAGAGTGCAGCTCTGGTGGGATAACAGCTCTGTCAGGAGTTGTCTTGTGGGAAAAATGAATGCAACAGTTCGTCTGCAAGAACAGGTGATGAGAATTTACTGCTTGTACAAAGATTGTCCTCGTATTTCTTAACACATCAACCTCAGGAATGTTCTAGTTTCCTGGTATCACTGTGGCAGTCTGTAATTTCTGGAGTAAAAATGCACCCAACATGCCCCCTCATGTAATAATGTGAGAAAACAAAAAAAATTCTTGGTCTGACTCAGACACACAAAAAAAAGAAAGGAAAAAAAAAAAAACAAAGCAGTGATTCCAGCTCTTGGTCCGGCATGTAATTCAGTATGTTCCTGCAAAACTAATGAGTTTGTTTCATTTAATTTGCTATTTTCCCCAACAGCATCCCCTGTGGGGACAAAACCTGAGAAATAACAAGGATATGATCATTAAAATGCCATGTGATCAGTGTTGATGTTTAAAAAACATTACAATAATACACCTTCCCTAAGCCTTATTAGATTACATAAGCAACTAGTTTTTCTTTGTAATTAAACAATAAATGATTCAAGTCTGCACGTCTTTACTCCTGTTGGAAAAGGCATTTTGCCTCTCTCTGCATGTGTATCCTGTTTTTCCACAGTGACACCTTCAACTAAACCTCCAACCCTTTAAGGCAGAATAACAACCCGAACAATGGCCAAGTTTTCCTTTCCTCAAATGTGGGACAAACCAGTGAGGAGCTGCTCCAGCACTGAACAATAAGGTGGATTTAATTACTGCCAAGGGAATAAAGGGCAAAAGAACAGACATTACAAATAAAAACTAAAGATATCCTCGTCATTGTGGGTGTGTCTACACCAAAGCTGACTACAGCCAACAAACGATCAAGTTTCTCCCTGGACAGCTCTGTGAGCAGCTTGTTCATGGACCCACCTCTCATGGTACAGTCACATTATGAGTTGTTAAATAATTTACTTTAGTGAACTGAATTGTTAATGTACAACTAAACACTAGTGTAGATTCAACATTCAACACTTTTGCACAATCAATATGGGCAATGGGACACTAGGGTCAGACTGCGATCCAATGTTGTCTTCCTAAACTTGATGAACTGTTGATGAATTATGTATGCAGGAGAAACTTAACACCAGCATGTCCTTGAAAAGAGAAATGCAAACCAGTTGGATCACCTGTAGTGACCATCTAGATCCCTTTGTAGTCTTGCCAGGGCTTTCCCTCTAAGGCGTGTTTATGATAACTGCCCCCATGAAAAGAAATGATCCATGGAGGCTATTAGACAGCAGTATGTTTACCTCAGTCATGTTCAGCAAAAAAGACAAAAGGTGTCTCCGAAAGTACAAGCTTGTAACAGTTTTACCACTGACTGACCACCCCCCCCCCCACACACACACACACACACACACAGGCGTTCTTGGAATTTTTGCATTATGAGTAAAGTTCAGAGAGACTGAACAGTCATTGTTTGCCCACAGCCAAGCGTGTGATTGCACATTTGCAGAGATTACAGCCTTTGATGGCATCTTTTGTCAAACACTGTTAAAGTCACTGACACACAGATCAGAAACAACACAATGTGTAAAAGCAGGCGACAAGCTTTCACTATGCTCCTTCTTTTCTAAGTGCTACAAACAAGCAGCCAGTAAGACTGGTACGTATATGCTGAAGCATATAAATCCATCAAGCACTAAGACACAGTTGTAAAATGATTCTTTCCCAAACATGAGGTGCTAACCCACACCCTGTAGCTCCAGCCCCTCCACAGTTTCATCACACCAGCTGTAAAACATTCCAGATGTACTACAGAGAAGAATGATGGCCTGTGAGGACACATGTTGACCCAGCCCTGCATATACTTTACAAATATGACTTGTTTATTACGACATAAAACCTGCTCTAAATACAGAGTAGGGGGTGTGAAACAAAGTAATTACATCACTGAGCTACAGATAAGTAACAAAGTAATGGCTTAGAAATTCCTTTAAAGGGGCAATATTATGTGTTTCTCAGGCATACATTTAAATACTATACCATAGTAAAGTATCTATGTCACCTTTAGCTGTTATTAAAATGCTGTTTTCATGTTTAAATAGAAAATAAACTTATCTTCTCATCACTTCCTCTTCTAAACGCCTTGAAATTGGCCTCTGTCTCTTTAAGAACCACCTTCTGCTTCTGTCTCGCCCATTTCAGTGCGGGGGGGTTCGCGCGTGCCATTATGCAGTTTACTTGGCATCTGAAAATACATTTCCTCAAARGTATTTTGAGTCTGAAAAGAGCTTCACTGAGTAAGAACTACTGTTAGGAACTCAGCAGACAGTTTCAATTTCACTTTCAGTTTCACCCGAGAGCCCGCAGGCGCTCTGCCATGAGGAAGCTCAGCTTAAAGACACGTCCCAGGGGCGTTTCTGGTTCCAAAAGGTGTTTCTGGTCCCCACCTGTCGTTTTGCTCCTCAGCATGGCTGCCTAAAAACGCTGCAGTATTTCTCAAACATGCATGAATGAGTCAGAGCAAGGCTTTGGGCATGTTTTTTTATGAGAGTATAACATTATAAAATGATATAAAACTAAAAAAGGTTGATTTACATGATATTGCCCCTTTTAAAGAAAACTCATCACAGACCCCCTTCATTCCAGTTTTAAACAAGATCATTTTATGATGACAAGTGGTGGTGTTATTGATGTTTTGGTCATTTTTTTTAAATGATATTGCACACTCTTATGTCAGATGTCATTAGATATATTAGCAGTGTATGTTTAGGATGCCTTTCAAGTAGCACACATATGTTTAGCTCAAAATTTGTAAAACTGGCTGAACTGGGCTACGTTCACACTGCAGGCAAATGTGACCCATATCAGATTTTTTCCTGACAGTCTGAACATGAAAAGTCTGACCCAGACCTAGTCAGTCTCCAATGTTATGGTTTAGTACATTGATTTTGTTCCAAAAATACATGCTGCACCTGAGCAGTGGACAGAGGCGCGTCCAAATGTAAACACTGAACTAAACAAGCTGGTCAGATTCTTAGTTTTTTAATCTGCTCTATTTGAACAACTTCAGAATCAACGTGCTAATGTGTAGCATCGCTAGGCTACAGTGAGCTGAATGTGGCATCGGCAGTGTCCAAAACGGTGGGCCGGGTCCTCCTGAGGACCCAGCCTACCCAGTCGGGGTGGGCCAGGTCCTTGGTAGACCGCAAAGACTGGAAAAAAGTGGCTGCAAATTTGGACGGTCTAGCCTCCTGTCCTTTCCCCGCCGTATACGTCCTGCCACCTAACAACTGTGACGACGCTAAACAGAAGCAAAATTTGATGAAATTAGAAAAATATAAATTTATTAGCGTTATTAATATCACAAAACAATAAAATTAAATTAAAGTTAATATTTGAAGAACTAATTGACCCGCCGTAGGTGCATGGTTATTTCACTTTTTTTCTGACAAAAATAATATTTAAAAACATGTTTATAAAAATGATAAAAGTATTAAAACACAACTGCTTGAAAATTTTAATTTTTATACCGCCTTATTTTTGTTTACAACGTATTCTTTTCTCTTCCTTCTTCCGCCATTACTAGCATAAAAAATGTCTGGTCGGGCCGCAAAGCATAATGGGATATGGCAGGCCGGGAAGAATCCATCGGACCAGTTCTTCAATTTGGGGCAAAGGAAGGACGCATTTGTCGGCCGTATCGGAGGAGTCTTCAGTTTTGGACAGCCTCCATCACGGCGCTGTGACATATGCGGCCAACGAATTCAGCCTTCGGAGGACCCGGCTCACCATTTTGGACTCAGCCGTCATGTCATCTTCACATGCATCTGTGCCGTGAATGGTTCACACTGGAGTCTGATGGAGGTTACATTTAAAATATAATGTGAACGTTCACGCCATAAAATCTGATTTTTGAAGAAAAAAAGTAAATTTTTGCCCAAAATTCAGATTTGAGCATTAAGAACTGCAGTGTGACCGTAGCCTTAGAGTCATTACTGTATTTGCCAATGCCAGTTGGCTGTGGTGGCCATCTTAAATGGGGTTCATTTCAAAGGGTAATCAGTTGTTGATGTGAATCCAATGATTACTTTCTAACAGTTTAATTAAATCCAGTGATTCATGCAATATTTTGGTAAAAGGCAGAATTCATTTTAATCATCAATGGCAACGTTTTAAAAACAGATATCACACGGTTAGCACCCAAAATATAAAATGGAGATGACTCATCTACTACCACATCTAAAATTAGCTCAATGTCTGTAAAACTGACTCACTTGTAGGAATTTTTGGGGTTTTATGGTTACTAAGCTGTCGCAGCCGTCTAGATTAGGGCTGACTTCAAAAGTTAATCAGTTGTAGAGGTACACCCAAGATTACTTTTTTGAAGCTTCATTATATTTCAGCCAGTGGGTCAGAAGATATTTTGCTAACAGAAAAACTCATAAGGCAAAAGGGGCAATTAATGTGGAAATGTGTTTGTTATTCAGCAATTGAAAACATGAAGAAAATATTCAGTATGGATCCTAAAGGCTTCCTTCCTAATCCTTATTCTGAACTATTTATAGTTTCAGTGTCAGCACTTCATCAGAGTACGTATTGTTTGAGAACTTCACATGTTTCTCACCATCCTTTAACGGCAACGTCACCACACAATGGTTAGAGAGGTGCGGGGGTACTCACCTGCAAAACAAAATGAGAAACACAGATGTGGTCAGAAAAGAATAATTTCACTTTAGATACTTGAACAGTTTTTAGTTCATGTTTCAGTCATCCTGTAATAGATATGCCAGCAGAGTTAAGCAGAAGTGAAAAGGTTTGGTTGGGTTTGTCATGTGTTTAGCAATCACAGCACATGACAGGCCTCTTTGAAAATTTTAATAATGTGACAATATTTTGGCAAACATTCTGGAATATTGAAAATTTTAAAGCGAGGAAAAATAGTTGATCATTTAGTTATTTTTCAAACTTTAGTTAAAAATAAAAATCAGTAAATCCTGTTGCACTGAGAACTCGGAGAGAGCAGTTACTGGAGTTAAGCAGCCCTTGCTGACTAATATCACCATCTGCTGGAGAAAAGATGAAATGCTTAAAATCAAATTTGGAGATTTGGATAAAACCAGTTCAAAAAGAATTTAATTCTCTAAAATCTACAGCAAAATGTTGAACCATTTTAAATAGTGACATCATTCTGATATTATTGATTTTTTTGTTCTTTCAAAACAGCACCTTTTAGAAATTTCAATTCTGGTTTGATTATGAAACATTATTTACCACCTTTTGTTTCAAATAACAGTGTCCTAAACACTTCATCTGTGCTGCTTATATGTTCTCATCCCAGTCTCACATCGCTTAGAAATTAAGCTTAACCACACAAATATGAGAGCCGATCCTGATAACCTCCAAACATGTCTAGATTACTTCAGTGATGTGTCTATTTTACAGCTCTCACTTTTGAACCCAGCCTTGCCCACCCACTTTGCTCAGCCAGTGTGCAGGACTGAGTGGGGACCTGCCCCCAGAGGCACAAAAAGGATTTTTTTTTCTGTGTACATGAGTTGCATACAAGCATGAGCCACAAACCACCGACCCTGTTTGTGTTTCTCATGTGCAACTAACACTGTGTTAAATCATCACCTAATGACACTGGTGATCCAGGAAATATCCCAGTCCAAAATAGGATCATATAGATTTCATGGATGGTACAGCTTTCAACAGCTGACCATCAGTGTCTATGTGTTAATGGTGAACATTACTATAGTGACTTTAATTTTTACAGGGTATGTAATAAATACTTTGTTGTGATGAGGACATCAACACTGAACAGAGAATGATTTATGCAAACAAAAGTGAAGCACCTGATGGCGTGGTGGAAGTTAGGTGAAACAAAACAGGTTGAAAAGTTGTATGACAGGATGAAAGCATTTTAATATCAGATTAAATGGATAATGGATAATAAATAATGTACTCCATATTTCTCTGTTTCTGCCGCACTACCCTATGTGAACCCTATCCTATGTACCCTATGTATTTACAGTTGTTTCTTTTCTATTGTACTGCGTCCTTGGGTGTCCTGAAAGACGCTTTATAAATAAAATGCATTATTATTATTATTATTATTATTATTATTATTATTATTATTATTATTATTATTATTATTTTAACAAAGGTTGAAGTATACAGGCACACTATCGGTCCATAAGATGCAATATCCTCTTAAATGCCTAAATTTACTAAAATTTACCTAAAAAAAAGGACCAAAATTAAAGCACAAAACAGAGTAAACCAGCTGCTGTGTCCTATTTTCATATTAAATCAAATGACATCCTTTGTGTCTGCTGGCCTTTACTCACTGTCTGTTTTAACTGTCAGATGATAACACTTCCACCCAACTCCACTCCTGATAATCAGTTCCCCAGCCTGTTCTAATAGTGTTGAGCATATGTGGACTGGTTTACATTCATATCAGACCCTTCCTTTGGGATGTTAAACTTCTGTCTGTGAGTGTTTTTATAGTTTTAATTTGTTCTTTTTTTTGTTACCATTGTAGTTACATTACAACAAAGAAAACACAATTCTAACTACAATACAATGGGCCTCGTGCAAGAACCGTTCGTACAAACAGATTTGTTCTTCAGTTGTGCGTACGAGTGATTTAAGAGAACTTATGGCATTCACCAATTTTCTCGTATTGTAAGATTTTTTCAGATACAAACAAAATTCAAGTGGTCCAGACCTGTCGTATTTTACGTACAGTCAGTCTGCTGTTATCCAGACTGATTTTCACTAATTATTTTATATTTCATTAGTTTGAAGATATTTTGAGTTGAAAATAAATCACACTCCATAATTATGTTGACAATAGGCTGTTTTAATTGGAATTATAATTTTAAATGTAATAATGTAGCCTAACAATATAATTTAAATTGGCTATTAATGCTGTTGTATAACACTACAATATTAATATGAAGATCTCAAACTACAAAACAACTTAAATTATGCATTAATTGAAGTTTAATTTGTCTCAGTATATAGTGAGGTCAACGGGTAGTGAACATAATCAACAGCTTTATTCAGATATTTTTTATGAATTTTTTTGTTGAAATTTATTCAGAACTTCAGCTGTAAGACTGTCTGCTATTTTGTCTAAAGTGTCAGACATATTTTGGAGATATTTTAAAACGCTTTCTTGATTCTTCAGAACTGCATCTGACACCACTTGCATGTGTGGGGGATGGCGGGGGGCTGGGCTGTGGCTTATCTTCTGAATAAATGAAAATTATTTAATACAGTTGTTTACACTTAAATCAAAAATATCTGACCAACGGAAAACACAAGCAGGACTAGAGAGAGATGAATATGATTTAGGTTTTTATATATTTTTTATTTTTTGACTGTACGACCCAAAGGAGACACTGCATGAACAGCAGTCATCATTTCATTCCTTTAGCAGGTCCTTTAATTCCACAGCTGACACTGCTTAACAAGACAGATTTTCGTGGATCTCTCAGAGCAGGATTTCTATCTCCAGACTGGTGAAGTTCTTCTTTTTACTTTGCGCTGTCATTTTCATAAATGGGCACTTCCTGGTATGTAGGGTAGGAAGCATAGCCTTAAATGATATTATTGGGGTGGTAATTATGATAATTTCGTCTCCTCGTGCACAAGCACCTGAATACGAGCAGGTGGCATTCATCATGTTTACGCTGCTAGATAGAAGCGTTTGTTGAATTTGATGTGATATGTTCGTACGAGCCCTTCGTCTGAAATGTATTTAACATACAGTGGGGAAAATAAGTATTTAGTCAGTCACCAATTGTGCAAGTTCTCCCACTTAAAAAGATGAGAGAGGCCTGTAATTGATATCATAGGTAGACCTCAACTATGAGAGACAAAATRTGAAAWAAAAATTGAGAAAATCATTTTGTCTGACTTTTAAAGAATTTTTTTDCAAATAATGGTGGAAAATAAGTATTTGGTCACCTACAAACAAGCAAGATTTCTGGCTGTCACAGACCTGTAACTTCTTTTTTAAGAGGCTCCTCTTTCCCCCACTCATTACCTGTATTAATGGCACCTGTTTGAAGTCCTTAACAGTATAAAAGACACCTGCCCACAACCTCAAACAGTCACACTCCAAACTCCACTATGGTGAAGACGAAAGAGCTGTCGGAGGACACCAGAAACCGAATTGTAGACCTGCACCAGGCTGGGAAGATTGAATCTGAAATAGGCAAGCTGCTTGGTGTGAAGAAATTTACTGTGGGAGCGATAATCAGAAAATGGAAGACATACAAGACCACTACTAATCTCCCTCGATCTGGGGCTCCACGCAAGATCTCAGCCAGTGGGGTCAAAATGATCACAAGAACGGTGAGGAAAAATCCCAGAACCACAAGGGGGGATCTAGTGAATGACCTGCAGAAAGCTGGGACCAATGTTACAAAGGTTACCATCAGCAACACACTACGACGCCAGGGACTCAGATCTTGCTGTGCCAGACGTGTCCCCCTGCTTAAGCCAGTCCATATCCAGGCACGTCTGAAGTTTGCTAGAGAGCATTTGGATGTTCCAGAAGAGTATTGGGAGAATGTCATATGGTCAGATGAAACCAAAGTAGAACTATTTGGTAAAAACACAACTCGTCGTGTTTGGAGGAAAGTGAATGCGGAGTTGCATCCAAAGAACACCATACCAACTGTGAAGCATGGGGGTGGCAACATCATGCTTTGGGGCTGTTTCTCTGCAAAGGGACCAGGACAACTGGTCCGTGTACATGAAAGAATGAATGGGGCCATGTATTGTGAGATTTTGGGTGCAAACCTCCTTCCATCAGCAAGGGCAATGAAGATGAAACGTGGCTGGGTCTTTCAGCATGACAATGATCCCAAGCACACTGCCAGGGCAACAAAGGAGTGGCTTCGTAAGAAACATTTCAAAGTCCTGGAGTGGCCTAGCCAGTCTCCCGATCTYAACCCCATCGAAAACCTTTGGAGGGAGTTGAAAGTCCGTGTTGCCCGCCGACAGCCCCAAAACATCACTGCTCTAGAGGAGATCTGCATGGAGGAATGGGCCAACATACCAGCAACAGTGTGTGACAACCTTGTGAAGACTTACAGAAAACGTTTGACCTCTGTCATTGCCAACAAAGGATATAGAACAAAGTATTGAGATGAACTTTTGTTATGACCAAATACTTATTTTCCACCATTATTTGCAAAAAAATTCTTTAAAAGTCAGACAAAATGATTTTCTCAAATTTTTTTTTTACATTTTGTCTCTCATAGTTGAGGTCTACCTATGATGTCAATTACAGGCCTCTCTCATCTTTTTAAGTGGGAGAACTTGCACAATTGGTGACTGACTAAATACTTATTTTCCCCACTGTATACACTCACTGGCCACTTTATTAGGTACACCTTGCTAGTACCGAGTTGGACCTTCTTTTGCCTTCAGAACTGCTTTAATCCGTCGTGGCATAGATTCAACAAGGTATTGGAAACATTCCTCAGACAGTCTGGTCCATATTGACATGATAGCATCATGCAGTTGCTGCAGATTTGTCGGCTGCACATCCTTGATGYGAATCTCCCGTTCCACCACATCCCAAAGGTGCTCTGTTGGATTGAGATCTGGTGACTGGAGGCCATTTGAGTACTGTGAACTCATTGTCGTGTTCAAGAAACCATTCTGAGATGATTCAAGCTTTGTGACATGGTGCATTATCCTGATGGAAGTAGCCATCAGAAGATGAGTATACTGTGGACATAAAGGGATGGACATGGTCAGCAACAATACTCAGGTAGGCTGTGGTACAGGTTTTTACCACTTAGGGCCACTTAATTTACTAAGGTCCCAAATAATGAATGCCAATTTGTTGAGCAAGCTAAAACAAATTGCACACACCATCAGAGGGCATGTCTTGGGTAATCCAAAGGTTGCATGCATAAAAGTGGTACAGACCGCCCTATTGAAATGAGGATTGTGTGTGCTACTGGCTGTCACCGTGCCAACGATGGAGGCAAATGATCCAGACGCTAGAAAGTGCAAGGTTGCAAGAAGTTTTCCATAGGAGAAATGATGAATACTGAACTTCAGAAATCTAAAGATTTCACAAAATGTCTATAGTCTCACATGATCCAGAGGGCTGCGAGGTGAGCAATGTCTGCCTTGCAAATGTGTAACATATAGATGTAAAAACAGCAGTTTCAGATTTGATAAATCACACTGCAAAGCCAAATGATAATATCTGCATATCCTTCAAGTTTTTTGCATTTTCTGATAATGATCATATGTTCTGTATGAACACAGGAAACACAAGGAGACCCTATGGTGTGGTATGAACATCAGTAATGAACTGCTGAGCTGTAGACAGCAGAGTCTGAATATAAGGATTTAGGATTAGTTGGAGATTGATTACAGCTTAAATTAACAGAGAATAAGGAACAGTAAGGTGGGCGCGGCAGGCTGAATAACACAGAAGAAACTAACTGATGAGTGAAGGATGGCATAGGAAACTCAGGGAAGCTGGGCACAACAGCACAAGTAATAAAATAAACACAAGAATCCTAAAATCATAAAACAATCCTAATGATATAACACAAAAGACCACAAAGAAAGCACAAAAAACACAGATCCTGACTTGTATTGTTCAGAACAACAGGATGTTCTGCAAAGAAGTTTGCAGAAACAGCAATCAGACTCTCCTCTCGGGCACCCCATGGTCACATTTCCTGGATGGATGTCTGCAGCCAAACAACATATTAAAAAAATGTTTTCCAAAAGCAGCATTGCTGCCAGAGACATTTCTAACTTCAGAGTTATGAACTCTTGTTATATATAAAGTCATTACTTTGATCTGAGAGAATACCAAAAGGCATAAATATTATACAAACACAAGGAGAAAAGCAATAAAAGTATTAAATTGTTTTCAAACAAGATTTAACTATCAAATTTACCTTTTTTTTAAATCTGACACTAAAGTAGTAAAAGGTTTGAAGTGAAAGTTCTACTTATTGAGAAATTTCTGATGAATGCATGCAGCCCTAAATAACAAAATAATAAAATGTTAGTATTAAACATTAAAAAATGGTTAATGTGTCCCTAAATAGCATTGTTTCAACCTTAATGTCTGCAAATAACTTAAGTATAATTTCATCATAACAAAAAACAATAACTGTATGGGTGAAATGACATGCCTTGTGTTCTTGTTTTGTTAATCTACTCCTGTTTCCACTACTGTCTCCCAAGGTGGTGGTGACTGCAATCTACACCCACAGCATAATAACTTTTCACTGGTAAACACAGCCTCAGAAGCCTGCTGTTAACTTTCACTCTTCTCAGCAGACTGGGTGCTGCCAGACAGACAAAACCTCTGCCAACGTCAAACAACACTACAGCACTACTTCTCACTCTGTGGGAGGTCTTCAGGCAGCAGCCTAGTGGGAGCTTGGTGGAACCATTTTTTTTCAATGGTAATCCCAGAAAGTGTGACAGCAAAGAGGCCTTTGAGTGAGAAAAAAGTCTCTTCTCTGTAGATTCTGGACTGCAAGTCAGCAGTGCTCAGCAGAGTGTACAGAAGGTAATATACTGCTCGAACTGCTGAAACAGGGACATAAACTGACAAATTAGGCATCAGGAAGTGAAGACAGGGCAGCAGTAAATCTGTATACGGCCATGCAGCCTCAGCAAGCTCCCTCTCACCACTGAGTCTATGCTGCATTATGAGATCAGACATTTATACTGAACTGCTCTGTTAGATCAGTGAAACAAGTCATTGTTGAAAGTCATGTTGCAATAAAACTGTACAGACAAAAGATTATTTGTCAGTCAAACAGAAACTAAATGACTACAGCATAGCTTCTATAAAACTGTCCGGCATCCATCCATCCAGTCGCTTGTCTGAAAATGTGTTGTGGGGCAGCAGCTAGAACAGGGAGACCCAGACATCTCTTTCCATAACCACCTCTTCCAAAAGGAAGACATAAGGCTCTTTCATGAAACAATTCGGCTAAATGAGAACACAGACCAGTCTAGTCTTTATGCTGCCTCTGACGAGTCACAAATCATTGACGGAACCGGCCACATCCCGCTGAGACATGAGTTTTCAGAAATAAAGGGAGCTTTGTGGAACTTGAGGCGTAGAGCAAAACTCAACAGTGTTGATGTGAAGTGCAACATGTTACAGGTGTGCCGACATCTCCATCATATCAGTCTACAAACAAAATTGTTGTTTAAATCCTTGATTGGGTGATCACAATGATTAGTTCATCACAGTCCAGAGTGCCGGCTTATCTTTTCACTCACCAACTGTTTCACCTCTGCTGCTACCTCACTTCATAACACAAAAACACATTAGGAGTGGGCTGAACTTGATACTCCTCGCCGCCTCGGTCATTCAGAGCTCACACTGAGGCAGCCAGTAGACATCTAAATCCTGGACTGAGGCGTTTTGTGAAAGAACATCTAGTTTCTCCAGCATGTTATGGGTCTTTTCTGGGGTATACTCCCAGTTGGATATGCCTCCATTGGAAGGCATCCAAAGTGCATCCTTACCAGATGCCTTAACCACCACAACTGGTTCCTCTCAATGAGGAGAAGCAGCTGCTCTGCTCTCTTCTGGTTAACTAAACTTCTAACACTATATCTAAGGGAGAATCCAGCAATCCTGTGGAGAAAGCACATTTGATCTCATGGAATACAATTTTGTTCTTTTGGTCACTACCCAGAGATCATGACGACAGGTGAGGGTTCGAACATCGAGTGACCAGTAAACGGGGAGGTTTTTGGTGTCCTTATTTTTGTCTGTTCTAACACATGTTGCACACCGCATCAAACCAACAATAAAACCTTTTGTGAGCATCAAGAATTGATGCATCAGTTACACTTTCTGAATGCCAAACTTTTTAGGTTGTCAAGTTCAGATAGTTCTGTCATGGTTCTGTAAAGCTTTCAAACAAATTACAATGAGACAAATAAACCATAAAAGTGGAAAAATATAAAAGGTTCTAACAGTGTTAACACTCCTCTAGAACTAACAGATCTAGAGGAACATTCACATCGTAAGAAAAGAAACTCTAGTAAAATGTATCTTTTAAAATGTATCTTGTATAACACCCACAGTATTGCTGATTTTGCGACAGCTGGTTTTGTATGTCTGCTTGCGGAAAAAAATAAACTGCTTCTAATAACTCTGTTAGCATATTTTTTACTAAACAAACCGGGGACTTTTATAGCCCCTGGGGGCTAATCTCCTTGTCTTTTAATCCTGTCGTGTAAACAAAATATTTTAGCATGTACGTATTTGGGAAGAGGATTGCATAATATCCCCAGCTTACTCAGAAAAATAAGCCATTTAAATACAATTAGGTCCATATATACAGGTGCTGGTCATAAAATTAGAATATCATGAAAAAGTAGATTTATTTCAGTAATTCCATTTAAAAAGTGAAACTTGTATATTATATTCATACATTACAT